>NW_027149992.1:0-168708 GCF_031143425.1 Pleurodeles waltl
TACCAAACCTGTGCATTCCTGAAAACTAGAGACCTAGCGGAATCCAAGATGGGGTGACTTGTGTGGCTCGGACCAGGTTCTGTTACCCAGAATCCTTTGCAAACCTCAAAATTTGGCTAAAACAACACATGTTCCTCACATTTCTGTGGCAGAAAGTTCTGGAATCTGAGAGGAGCCACAAGTTTCCTTCCACCCAGCGTTCCACCACGTCTCCCGATAAAAATGATACCTCGTTTGTGTGGGTAGGCCTACTCGTCCGTGACAGGAAACGCCCCAAAGCGCAACGTGGACACATAAATTTTTTTTAAAGAAAACAGAGGTGTTTATTGCAAAGTGCCTACCTGTAGATTTTGGCCTCTAGCTCAGCCGCCACCTAGGGAAACCTACCAAACCTGTGCATTTCTGAAAACTAGAGACCTAGCGGAATCCAAGATGGGTTGACTTGTGTGGCTCGGACCAGGTTCTGTTACCCAGAATCCTTTTCAAACCTCAAAATTTGGCTAAAACAACACATGTTCCTCACATTTCTGTGGCAGAAAGTTCTGGAATCTGAGAGGAGCCACAAATTTCCGTCCACCCAGCGTTCCCCCACGTCTCCCGATAAAAATGATACCTCACTTGTGTGGGTAGGCCTAGCGCCCGCGAAAGGAAACGCCCCAAAGCGCAACGTGGACAGATCCAATTTTTTTAAAGAAAAACAGAGGTGTTTTTTGCAAAGTGCCTACCTGTAGATTTTGGCCTGTAGCTCAGCCACCACCTAGGGAAACCTACCAAACCTGTGCATTTCAGAAAACTAGAGACCTAGGGGAATCCAAGATGGGGTGACTTGTGTGGCTCGGACCAGGTTCTGTTACCCAGAATCCTTTGCAAACCTCAAAATTTGGCTAAAAAAACACAGGTTCCTCAAATTTCTGTGGCTGAAAGTTCTGGAATCTGAGAGGAGCCACAAATTTCCTTCCACCCAGCGTTCCCCCACGTCTCCCGATAAAAATGATACCTCACTTGTGTGGGTAGGCCTAGCGCCCGCGACAGGAAACGCCCCAAAGCGCAACGTGGACACATCCAATTTTTTGAAAGAAAACAGAGGTGTTTTTTGCAAAGTGCCTACCTGTAGATTTTGGCCTGTAGCTCAGCCGCCACCTAGGGAAACCTACCAAACCTGCGCATTTCTGAAAACTAGAGACCTAGGGGAATCCAAGATGGAGTGACTTGTGTGGCTCGGACCAGGTCCTGTTACCCAGAATGCTTTGCAAACCTCAAAATTTGGCTAAAAAAACACAGGTTCCTCACATTTCTGTGGCAGAAAGTTCTGGAATCTGAGGGGAGACACAAATTTCCTTCCACCCAGCGTTCCCCCACGTCTCCCGATAAAAATGATACCTCACTTGTGTGGTGAGGCCTAGTGCCCGCAACAGGAAACGCCCCAAAGTGCAACGGGGACACATCCAAATTTTTTAAAGAAAACAGAGGTGTTTTTTGCAAAGTGCCTACCTGTAGATTTTGGCCTGTAGCTCAGCCGCCACCTAGGGAAACCTACCATACCTGTGCATTTCTGAAAACTAGAGACCTAGGGGAATCCAAGATGGGGTGACTTGTGTGGCTCGGATCAGGTTCTGTTACCCAGAATCCTTTGCAAACCTCAAAATTTGGCTAAAAAAACACATGTTCCTCACATTTCTGTGGCAGAAAGTTCTGGAATCTGAGAGGAGCCACAAATTTCCTTCCACCCAGCGTTCCCCCACGTCTCCCGATAAAAATGATACCTCACTTTTGTGTGTAGGCATGCGCCCGCGACAGGAAACGCCCCAAAGCGCAACGTGGACACATCCAATTTTTTGAAAGAAAACAGAGGTGTTTTTTGCAAAGTGCCTACCTGTAGATTTTGGCCTGTAGCTCAGCCGCCACCTAGGGAAACCTACCAAACCTGCTGCATTTCTGACAACTAGAGACCTAGGGGAATCCAAGATGGGGTGACTTGTGTGGCTCGGACCAGGTTCTGTTACCCAGAATCCTTTGCAAACCTCAAAATTTGGCAAAAAAAACACATGTTCCTCACATTTCTGTGGCAGAAAGTTCTGGAATCTGAGAGGAGCCACAAATTTCCTTCCACCCAGCGTTCCCCCACGTCTCCCGATAAAAATGGTACCTCACTTGTGTGGGTAGGACTAACGCCCGCGACAGCAAACGCCCCAAAGCGCAACGTGGACACATCCAATTTTTTGAAAGAAAACAGATGTGTTTTTTGCAAAGTGCCTACCTGTAGATTTTGGCCTGTAGCTCAGCCGCCACCTAGGGAAACCTACCAAACCTGTGCATTTCTGAAAACTAGAGACCTAGGGGAATCCAAGATGGGGTGACTTGTGTGGCTCGGACCAGGTTCTGTTACCCAGAATCCTTTGCAAACCTCAAATTTGGCTAAAAAAACATATGTTCCTCATATTTCTATGGCAGAAAGTTCTGGAATCTGAGAGGAGCCACAAATTTCCTTCCACCCAACGTTCCCCCACGTCTCCCGATAAAAATGATACCTCACTTGTGTGGGTAGGCCTAGCGCCTGCGACCGGAAACGCCCCAAAGCGCAACGTGGACACATCCAATTTTTTGAAAGAAAACAGGTGTTTTTTGCAAAGTGCCTATCTGTAGATTTTGGCCTGTAGCTCTGCCGCCACCTAGGGAAACCTACCAAACCTATGCATTTCTGAAAACTAGAGACCTAGGGGAATCCAAGATGGGGTGACTTGTGTGGCTCGGACCAGATTCTGTTACCCAGAATCCTTTGCAAACCTCAAAATTTGGCTAAAAAAACACATGTTCCTCACATTTCTGTGGCAGAAACTTCTGGAATCTGAGAGGAGCCACAAATTTCCTTCCACCCAGCATTCCCCCACGTCTCCCGATAAAAATGATACCTCACTTGTGTGGGTAGGCCCAGCGCCCGCAACAGGAAACGCCCCAAAGTGCAACGTGGACACATCCAAATTTTTGAAAGAAAACAGAGGTGTTTTTTGCAAAGTGCCTACCTGTAGATTTTGGCCTGTAGCTCAGCCGCCACCTAGGGAAACCTACCAAACCTGTGCATTTCTGAAAACTAGAGACCTAGGGGAATCCAAGATGGAGTGACTTGTGTGGCTCGGACCAGGTTCTGTTACACAGAATCCTTTGCAAACCTCAAAATTTGGCTAAAAAAACACATGTTCCTCAAATTTCTGTGGCAGAAAGTTCTGGAATCTGAGAGGAGCCACAAGTTTCCTTCCACCCAGCGTTCCACCACGTCTCCCGATAAAAATGATACCTCGTTTGTGTGGGTAGGCCTAGCGCCCGCGACAGGAAACGCCCAAAAGCGCAACGTGGACACATCCAATTTTTTTAAAGAAAACAGAGGTGTTTTTTGCAAAGTGCCTACCTGTAGATTTTGGCCTGTAGCTCAGCCGCCACCTAGGGAAACCTACCAAACCTGCTGCATTTCTGACAACTGGAGACCTAGGGGAATCCAAGATGGGGTGACTTGTGTGGCTCGGACCAGGTTCTGTTACCCAGAATCCTTTGCAAACCTCAAAATTTGGCAAAAAAAAACACATGTTCCTCACATTTCTGTGGCAGAAAGTTCTGGAATCTGAGAGGAGCCACAAATTTCCTTCCACCCAGCGTTCCCCCACGTCTCCCGATAAAAATGGTACCTCACTTGTGTGGGTAGGACTAACGCCCGCGACAGCAAACGCCCCAAAGCGCAACGTGGACACATCCAATTTTTTGAAAGAAAACAGATGTGTTTTTTGCAAAGTGCCTACCTGTAGATTTTGGCCTGTAGCTCAGCCGCCACCTAGGGAAACCTACCAAACCTGTGCATTTCTGAAAACTAGAGACCTAGGGGAATCCAAGATGGGGTGACTTGTGTGGCTCGGACCAGGTTCTGTTACCCAGAATCCTTTGCAAACCTCAAATTTGGCTAAAAAAACACATGTTCCTCACATTTCTGTGGCAGAAAGTTCTGGAATCTGAGAGGAACCACAAATTTCCTTCCACCCAACGTTCCCTCACGTCTCCCGATAAAAATGATACCTCACTTGTGTGGGTAGGCCTAGCGCCCGCGACCGGAAACGCCCCAAAGCGCAACGTGGACACATCCAATTTTTTGAAAGAAAACAGAGGTGTTTTTTGCAAAGTGCCTACCTGTAGATTTTGGCCTGTAGCTCTGCCGCCACCTAGGGAAACCTACCAAACCTGTGCATTTCTGAAAACTAGAGACCTAGGGGAATCCAAGATGGGGTGACTTGTGTGGCTCGGACCAGATTCTGTTACCCAGAATCCTTTGCAAACCTCAAAATTTGGCTAAAAAAACACATGTTCCTCACATTTCTGTGGCAGAAACTTCTGGAATCTGAGAGGAGCCACAAATTTCCTTCCACCCAGCATTCCCCCACGTCTCCCGATAAAAATGATACCTCACTTGTGTGGGTAGGCCCAGCGCCCGCAACAGGAAACGCCCCAAAGTGCAACGTGGACACATCCAAATTTTTGAAAGAAAACAGAGGTGTTTTTTGCAAAGTGCCTACCTGTAGATTTTGGCCTGTAGCTCAGCCGCCACCTAGGGAAACCTACCAAACCTGTGCATTTCTGAAAACTAGAGACCTAGGGGAATCCAAGATGGGGTGACTTGTGTGGCTCGGACCAGGTTCTGTTACCTAGAATCCTTTGCAAACCTCAAAATTTGGCTAAAAAAACATATGTTCCTCACATTTCTGTGGCAGAAAGTTCTGGAATCTGAGAGGAGCCACAAATTTCCTTCCACCCAGCGTTCCCCCACGTCTCCCGATAAAAATGATACCTCACTTGTGTGGGTAGGCCTAGCGCCCGCGACAAGAAATGCCCCAAAGCGCAACGTGGACACATCCAATTTTTTTAAAGAAAACAGAGGTGTTTTTTGCAAAGTGCCTACATGTAGATTTTGGCCTCTAGCTCAGCCGCCACCTAGGGAAACCTACCAAACCTGTGCATTTCTGAAAACTAGAGACCTAGGGGAATCCAAGATGGGGTGACTTGTGTGGCTCGGGCCAGATTCTGTTACCCCGAATCCTTTGCAAACCTCAAAATTTGGCTATAAAAACACATGTTCCTCACATTTCTGTGGCAGAAAGTTCTGGAATCTGAGAGGAGCCACAAATTTCCTTCCACCCAGCGTTCCCCAACGTCTTCCGATAAAAATGATACCTCACTTGTGTGGGTAGGACTAGCGCCCATAACAGGAAACGGCCCAAAGCGCAACGTGGACACATCCAAATTTTTGAAAGAAAACAGAGGTGTTTTTTGCAAAGTGCCTACCTGTAGATTTTGGCCTCTAGCTCAGCCGCCACCTAGGGAAACCTACCAAACCTGTGCATTTCTGAAAACTAGAGACCGAGGGGAATCCAAGATGGGGTGACTTGTGTGGCTCGGACCAGGTCCTGTTACCCAGAATCCTTTGCAAACCTCAAAATTTGGCTCAAAAAACACAGGTTACTCACATTTCTGTGGCAGAAAGTTCTGGAATCTGAGAGGAGCTACAAATTTCCTTCCACCCAGCGTTCCCCCACGTCTCCCGATAAAAATGATACCTCACTTGTGTGGTGAGGCCTAGTGCCTGCAACAGGAAACGCCCCAAAGCGCAACGTGGACACATCCAAATTTTTGAAAGAAAACAGAGGTGTTTTTTGGAAAGTGCCTACCTGTAGATTTTGGCCTGTAGCTCAGCCGCCACCTAGGGAAACCTACCAAACCTGTGCATTTCTGAAAACTAGAGACCTAGGGGAATCCAAGATGGGGTGACTTTTGTGGCTAAGACCAGGTTCTGTTACCCAGAATCCTTTGCAAACCTCAAAATTTGGCTAAAAAAATACATGTTCCTCACATTTCTGTGGCAGAAAGTTCTGGAATCTGAGATGAGCCACAAATTTCCTTCCACCCAGCGTTCCCCCACGTCTCCCGATAAAAATGATACCTCACTTGTGTGGGTAGGCCTAGCGCCCGCAACAGGAAACGCCCCAAAGGGCAACGTGGACACATCCAATTTTTTGATAGAAAACAGAGGTGTTTTTTGCAAAGTGCCTACCTGTAGATTTTGGCCTGTAGCTCAGCCGCCACCTAGGGAAACCTACCAAACCTGTGCATTTCTGAAAACTAGAGACCTAGGGGAATCCAAGATGGGGTGACTTGTGTGGCTCGGACCAGGTTCTGTTACCTAGAATCCTTTGCAAACCTCAAAATTTGGCTAAAAAAACATATGTTCCTCACATTTCTGTGGCAGAAAGTTCTGGAATCTGAGAGGAGCCACAAATTTCCTTCCACCCAGCGTTCCCCCACGTCTCCCGATAAAAATGATACCTCACTTGTGTGGGTAGGCCTAGCGCCCGCGACAAGAAATGCCCCAAAGCGCAACGTGGACACATCCAATTTTTTTAAAGAAAACAGAGGTGTTTTTTGCAAAGTGCCTACCTGTAGATTTTGGCCTCTAGCTCAGCCGCCACCTAGGGAAACCTACCAAACCTGTGCATTTCTGAAAACTAGAGACCTAGGGGAATCCAAGATGGGGTGACTTGTGTGGCTCGGGCCAGATTCTGTTACCCCGAATCCTTTGCAAACCTCAAAATTTGGCTATAAAAACACATGTTCCTCACATTTCTGTGGCAGAAAGTTCTGGAATCTGAGAGGAGCCACAAATTTCCTTCCACCCAGCGTTCCCCAACGTCTTCCGATAAAAATGATACCTCACTTGTGTGGGTAGGACTAGCGCCCATAACAGGAAACGGCCCAAAGCGCAACGTGGACACATCCAAATTTTTGAAAGAAAACAGAGGTGTTTTTTGCAAAGTGCCTACCTGTAGATTTTGGCCTCTAGCTCAGCCGCCACCTAGGGAAACCTACCAAACCTGTGCATTTCTGAAAACTAGAGACCGAGGGGAATCCAAGATGGGGTGACTTGTGTGGCTCGGACCAGGTCCTGTTACCCAGAATCCTTTGCAAACCTCAAAATTTGGCTCAAAAAACACAGGTTACTCACATTTCTGTGGCAGAAAGTTCTGGAATCTGAGAGGAGCTACAAATTTCCTTCCACCCAGCGTTCCCCCACGTCTCCCGATAAAAATGATACCTCACTTGTGTGGTGAGGCCTAGTGCCTGCAACAGGAAACGCCCCAAAGCGCAACGTGGACACATCCAAATTTTTGAAAGAAAACAGAGGTGTTTTTTGGAAAGTGCCTACCTGTAGATTTTGGCCTGTAGCTCAGCCGCCACCTAGGGAAACCTACCAAACCTGTGCATTTCTGAAAACTAGAGACCTAGGGGAATCCAAGATGGGGTGACTTTTGTGGCTAAGACCAGGTTCTGTTACCCAGAATCCTTTGCAAACCTCAAAATTTGGCTAAAAAAATACATGTTCCTCACATTTCTGTGGCAGAAAGTTCTGGAATCTGAGATGAGCCACAAATTTCCTTCCACCCAGCGTTCCCCCACGTCTCCCGATAAAAATGATACCTCACTTGTGTGGGTAGGCATGCGCCCGCAGCAGGAAACGCCCCAAAGCGCAACGTGGACACATCCAATTTTTTTAAAGAAAACAGAGGTGTGTTTTGCAAAGTGCCTACCTGTAGATTTTGGCCTGTAGCTCAGCCGCCACCTTGGGAAACCTACCAAACCTGTGCATTTCTGAAAACTAGAGACCTAGGGGAATCCAAGATGGGGTGACATGAGTGGCTCGGACCAGGTTCTGTTACCCAGAATCCTTTGAAAACCTCAAAATTTGGCTAAAAAAACACATGTTCCTCACATTTCTGTGGCAGAAAGTTCTGGAATCTGAGAGGAGCCACAAATTTCCTTCCACCCAGCGTTCCCCCACGTCTCCCGATAAAAATGATACCTCACTTGTGTGGGTAGGACTAGCGCCCGTAACAGGAAACGGCCCAAAGCGCAACGTGGACACATCCAAATTTTTGAAAGAAAACAGAGGTGTTTTTTGCAAAGTGCCTACCTGTAGATTTTGGCCTCTAGCTCAGCCGCCACCTAGGGAAACCTACCAAACCCGTGCATTTCTGAAAACTAGAGACCGAGGGGAATCCAAGATGGGGTGACTTGTGTGGCTCGGACCAGGTCCTGTTACCCAGAATCCTTTGCAAACCTCAAAATTTGGCTCAAAAAACACAGGTTACTCACATTTCTGTGGCAGAAAGTTCTGGAATCTGAGAGGAGCCACAAATTTCCTTCCACCCAGCGTTCCCCCACGTCTCCCGATAAAAATGATACCTCACTTGTGTGGTGAGGCCTAGTGCCCGCAACAGGAAACGCCCCAAAGCGCAACGTGGACACATCCAATTTTTTTAAAGAAAACAGAGGTGTTTTTTGGAAAGTGCCTACCTGTAGATTTTGGCCTGTAGCTCAGCCGCCACCTAGGGAAACCTACCAAATCTGTGCATTTCTGAAAACTAGAGACCTAGGGGAATCCAAGATGGGGTGACTTTTGTGGCTCAGACCAGGTTCTGTTACCCAGAATCCTTTGCAAACCTCAAAATTTGGCTAAAAAAACACATGTTCCTCACATTTCTGTGGCAGAAAGTTCTGGAATCTGAGAGGAGCCACAAATTTCCTTCCACCCAGCGTTCCCCCACGTCTCCCGATAAAAATGATACCTCACTTGTGTGGTGAGGCCTAGTGCCCGCAACAGGAAACGCCCCAAAGCGCAACGTGGACACATCCAAATTTTTGAAAGAAAACAGAGGTGTTTTTTGGAAAGTGCCTACCTGTAGATTTTGGCCTGTAGCTCAGCCGCCACCGAGGGAAACCTACCAAACCTGTGCATTTCTGAAAACTAGAGACCTAGGGGAATCCAAGATGGGGTGACTTTTGTGGCTCAGACCAGGTTCTGTTACCCAGAATCCTTTGCAAACCTCAAAATTTGGCTAAAAAAACACATGTTCCTCACATTTCTGTGGCAGAAAGTTCTGGAATCTGAGAGGAGCCACAAATTTCCTTCCACCCAGCGTTCCCCCACGTCTCCCGATAAAAATGATACCTCACTTGTGTGGGTAGGTATGCGCCCGCGGCAGGAAACGCCCCAAAGCGCAACGTGGACACATCCAATTTTTTTAAAGAAAACAGAGGTGTGTTTTGCAAAGTGCCTACCTGTAGATTTTGGCCTGTAGCTCAGCCGCCACCTTGGGAAACCTACCAAACCTGTGCATTTCTGAAAACTAGAGACCTAGGGGAATCCAAGATGGGGTGACTTGTGTGGCTCGGACAAGGTTCTGTTACCCAGAATCCTTTGAAAACCTCAAAATTTGGCTAAAAAAACACATGTTCCTCACATTTCTGTGGCAGAAAGTTCTGGAATCTGAGAGGAGCCACAAATTTCCTTCCACCCAGCGTTCCCCCACGTCTCCCGATAAAAATGATACCTCACTTGTGTGGGTAGGCCTAGCGCCCGCGACAAGAAATGCCCCAAAGCGCAACGTGGACACATCCAATTTTTTTAAAGAAAACAGAGGTGTTTTTTGCAAAGTGCCTACCTGTAGATTTTGGCCTGTAGCTCAGCCTCCACCTAGGTAAACCTATCAAACCTGTGCATTTCTGAAAACTAGAGACATAGGGGAATCCATGATGGGGTGACTTGTGTGGCTCGGGCCAGATTCTGTTACCCAGAATCCTTTGCAAACCTCAAAATTTGGCTATAAAAACACATGTTCCTCACATTTCTGTGGCAGAAAGTTCTGGAATCTGAGAGGAGCCACAAATTTCCTTCCACCCAGCGTTCCCCAACGTCTCCCGATAAAAATGATACCTCACTTGTGTGGGTAGGACTAGCGCCCATAACAGGAAATGGCCCAAAGCGCAACGTGGACACATCCAAATTTTTGAAAGAAAACAGAGGTGTTTTTTGCAAAGTGCCTACCTGTAGATTTTGGCCTCTAGCTCAGCCGCCACCTAGGGAAACCTACCAAACCTGTGCATTTCTGAAAACTAGAGACCGAGGGGAATCCAAGATGGGGTGACTTGTGTGGCTCGGACCAGGTCCTGTTACCCAGAATCCTTTGCAAACCTCAAAATTTGGCTCAAAAAACACAGGTTACTCACATTTCTGTGGCAGAAAGTTCTGGAATCTGAGAGGAGCTACAAATTTCCTTCCACCCAGCGTTCCCCCACGTCTCCCGATAAAAATGATACCTCACTTGTGTGGTGAGGCCTAGTGCCCGCAACAGGAAATGCCCCAAAGCGCAACGTGGACACATCCAAATTTTTGAAAGAAAACAGAGGTGTTTTTTGGAAAGTGCCTACCTGTAGATTTTGGCCTGTAGCTCAGCCGCCACCTAGGGAAACCTACCAAACCTGTGCATTTCTGAAAACTAGAGACCTAGGGGAATCCAAGATGGGGTGACTTTTGTGGCTAAGACCAGGTTCTGTTACCCAGAATCCTTTGCAAACCTCAAAATTTGGCTAAAAAAATACATGTTCCTCACATTTCTGTGGCAGAAAGTTCTGGAATCTGAGAGGAGCCACAAATTTTCTTCCACCCAGCGTTCCCCCACGTCTCCCGATAAAAATGATACCTCACTTGTGTGGGTAGGCATGCGCCCGCAGCAGGAAACGCCCCAAAGCGCAACGTGGACACATCCAATTTTTTTAAAGAAAACAGAGGTGTGTTTTGCAAAGTGCCTACCTGTAGATTTTGGCCTGTAGCTCAGCCGCCACCTTGGGAAACCTACCAAACCTGTGCATTTCTGAAAACTAGAGACCTAGGGGAATCCAAGATGGGGTGACTTGTGTGGCTCGGACCAGGTTCTGTTACCCAGAATCCTTTGAAAACCTCAAAATTTGGCTAAAAAAACACATGTTCCTCACATTTCTGTGGCAGAAAGTTCTGGAATCTGAGAGGAGCCACAAATTTCCTTCCACCCAGCGTTCCCCCACGTCTCCCGATAAAAATGATACCTCACTTGTGTGGTGAGGCCTAGTGCCCGCAACAGGAAACGCCCCAAAGCGCAACGTGGACACATCCAAATTTTTGAAAGAAAACAGAGGTGTTTTTTGGAAAGTGCCTACCTGTAGATTTTGGCCTGTAGCTCAGCCGCCACCTAGGGAAACCTACCAAACCTGTGCATTTCTGAAAACTAGAGACCTAGGGGAATCAAGATGGGGTGACTTTTGTGGCTCAGACCAGGTTCTGTTACCCAGAATCCTTTGCAAACCTCAAAATTTGGCTAAAAAAACACATGTTCCTCACATTTCTGTGGCAGAAAGTTCTGGAATCTGAGAGGAGCCACAAATTTCCTTCCACCCAGCGTTCCCCCACGTCTCCCGATAAAAATGGTACCTCATTTGTGTGGATAGGCCTGACGCCCGCGACAGCAAACGCCCCAAAGCGCAACGTGGACACATCCAATTTTTTGAAAGAAAACAGAGGTGTTTTTTGCAAAGTGCCTACCTGTAGATTTTGGCCTGTAGCTCAGCCGCCACCTAGGGAAACCTACCAAACCTGTGCATTTCTGAAAACTAGAGACCTAGGGGAATCCAAGATGGGGTGACTTGTGTGGCTCAGACCAGGTTCTGTTACCCAGAATCCTTTGCAAACCTCAAAATTTGGCTAAAAAAACACATGTTCCTCACATTTCTGTGGCAGAAAGTTCTGGAATCTGAGAGGAGCCACAAATTTCCTTCCACCCAGCGTTCCCCCACGTCTCCCGATAAAAATGATACCTCACTTGTGTGGGTAGGCATGCGCCCGCGGCAGGAAATGCCCCAAAGCGCAACGTGGACACATCCAATTTTTTTAAAGAAAACAGAGGTGTGTTTTGCAAAGTGCCTACCTGTAGATTTTGGCCTGTAGCTCAGCTGCCACCTTGGGAAACCTACCAAACCTGTGCATTTCTGAAAACTAGAGACCTAGGGGAATCCAAGATGGGGTGACTTGTGTGGCTCGGACCAGGTTCTGTTACCCAGAATCCTTTGAAAACCTCAAAATTTGGCTAAAAAAACACATGTTCCTCACATTTCTGTGGCAGAAAGTTCTGGAATCTGAGAGGAGCCACAAATTTCCTTCCACCCAGCGTTCCCCCACGTCTCCCGATAAAAATGATACCTCACTTGTGTGGGTAGGCCTAGCGCCCGCGACAGGAAACGCCCCAAAGCGCAACGTGGACACATCCAATTTTTTTAAAGAAAACAGAGGTGTTTTTTGCAAAGTGCCTACCTGTAGATTTTGGCCTGTAGCTCAGCCGCCACCTAGGGAAACCTATCAAACCTGTGCATTTCTGAAAACTAGAGACCTAGGGGAATCCAAGATGGGGTGACTTGTGTGGCTCGGACCAGGTTCTGTTACCCAGAATCCTTTGCAAACCTCAAAATTTGGCTAAAAAAACACAGGTTCCTCAAATTTCTGTGGCAGAAAGTTCTGGAATCGGAGAGGAGCCACAAATGTCCTTCCACCCAGCGTTCCCCCACGTCTCCCGATAAAAATGGTACCTCATTTGTGTGGATAGGCCTGACGCCCGCGACAGCAAACGCCCCAAAGCGCAACGTGGACACATCCAATTTTTTGAAAGAAAACAGAGGTGTTTTTTGCAAAGTGCCTACCTGTAGATTTTGGCCTGTAGCTCAGCCGCCACCTAGGGAAACCTACCAAACCTGTGCATTTCTGAAAACTAGAGACCTAGGGGAATCCAAGATGGGGTGACTTGTGTGGCTCGGACCAGGTTCTGTTACCCAGAATCCTTTGCAAACCTCAAAATTTGGCTAAAAAAACACATGTTCCTCACATTTCTGTGGCAGAAAGTTCTGGAATCTGAGAAGAGCCACAAATTTCCTTCCACCCAGCGTTCCCCCACGTCTCCCGATAAAAATGATACCTCACTTGTGTGGGTAGGCCTAGCGCCCGCGACCGGAAACGCCCCAAAGCGCAACGTGGACACATCCAATTTTTTGAAAGAAAACAGAGGTGTTTTTTGCAAAGTGCCTACCTGTAGATTTTGGCCTGTAGCTCTGCCGCCACCTAGGGAAACCTACCAGACCTGTGCATTTCTGAAAACTAGAGACCTAGGGGAATCCAAGATGGGGTGACTTGTGTGGATCGGACCAGATTCTGTTACCCAGAATCCTTTGGAAACCTCAAAATTTGGCTAAAAAAAACACATGTTCCTCACATTTCTGTGGCAGAAACTTCTGGAATCTGAGAGGAGCCACGAATTTCCTTCCACCCAGCATTCCCCCACGTCTCCCGATAAAAATGATACCTCACTTGTGTGGGTAGGCCCAGCGCCCGCAACAGGAAACGCCCCAAAGTGCAACGTGGACACATCCAAATTTTTGAAAGAAAACAGAGGTGTTTTTTGCAAAGTGCCTACCTGTAGATTTTGGCCTGTAGCTCAGCCGCCACCTAGGGAAACCTACCAAACCTGTGCATTTCTGAAAACTAGAGACCTAGGGCAATCCAAGATGGGGTGACTTGTGTGGCTCGGACCAGGTTCTCTTACACAGAATCGTTTGCAAACCTCAAAATATGGCTAACAAAACACATGTTCCTCACATTTCTGTGGCAGAAAGTTCTGGAATCTGAGAGGAGCCACAAGTTTCCTTCCACCCAGCGTTCCACCACGTCTCCCGATAAAAATGATACCTCGTTTGTGTGGGTAGGCCTACTCGTCCGCGACAGGAAACGCCCCAAAGCGCAACGTGGACACGTAAATTTTTTGAAAGAAAACAGAGGTGTTTATTGCAAAGTGCCTACCTGTAGATTTTGGCCTCTAGCTCAGCCGCCACCTAGGGAAACCTACCAAACCTGTGCATTCCTGAAAACTAGAGACCTAGCGGAATCCAAGATGGGGTGACTTGTGTGGCTCGGACCAGGTTCTGTTACCCAGAATCCTTTGCAAACCTCAAAATTTGGCTAAAACAACACATGTTCCTCACATTTCTGTGGCAGAAAGTTCTGGAATCTGAGAGGAGCCACAAGTTTCCTTCCACCCAGCGTTCCACCACGTCTCCCGATAAAAATGATACCTCGTTTGTGTGGGTAGGCCTACTCGTCCGTGACAGGAAACGCCCCAAAGCGCAACGTGGACACATAAATTTTTTTTAAAGAAAACAGAGGTGTTTATTGCAAAGTGCCTACCTGTAGATTTTGGCCTCTAGCTCAGCCGCCACCTAGGGAAACCTACCAAACCTGTGCATTTCTGAAAACTAGAGACCTAGCGGAATCCAAGATGGGTTGACTTGTGTGGCTCGGACCAGGTTCTGTTACCCAGAATCCTTTTCAAACCTCAAAATTTGGCTAAAACAACACATGTTCCTCACATTTCTGTGGCAGAAAGTTCTGGAATCTGAGAGGAGCCACAAATTTCCGTCCACCCAGCGTTCCCCCACGTCTCCCGATAAAAATGATACCTCACTTGTGTGGGTAGGCCTAGCGCCCGCGAAAGGAAACGCCCCAAAGCGCAACGTGGACAGATCCAATTTTTTTAAAGAAAACAGAGGTGTTTTTTGCAAAGTGCCTACCTGTAGATTTTGGCCTGTAGCTCAGCCACCACCTAGGGAAACCTACCAAACCTGTGCATTTCAGAAAACTAGAGACCTAGGGGAATCCAAGATGGGGTGACTTGTGTGGCTCGGACCAGGTTCTGTTACCCAGAATCCTTTGCAAACCTCAAAATTTGGCTAAAAAAACACAGGTTCCTCAAATTTCTGTGGCTGAAAGTTCTGGAATCTGAGAGGAGCCACAAATTTCCTTCCACCCAGCGTTCCCCCACGTCTCCCGATAAAAATGATACCTCACTTGTGTGGGTAGGCCTAGCGCCCGCGACAGGAAACGCCCCAAAGCGCAACGTGGACACATCCAATTTTTTGAAAGAAAACAGAGGTGTTTTTTGCAAAGTGCCTACCTGTAGATTTTGGCCTGTAGCTCAGCCGCCACCTAGGGAAACCTACCAAACCTGCGCATTTCTGAAAACTAGAGACCTAGGGGAATCCAAGATGGAGTGACTTGTGTGGCTCGGACCAGGTCCTGTTACCCAGAATGCTTTGCAAACCTCAAAATTTGGCTAAAAAAACACAGGTTCCTCACATTTCTGTGGCAGAAAGTTCTGGAATCTGAGGGGAGACACAAATTTCCTTCCACCCAGCGTTCCCCCACGTCTCCCGATAAAAATGATACCTCACTTGTGTGGTGAGGCCTAGTGCCCGCAACAGGAAACGCCCCAAAGTGCAACGGGGACACATCCAAATTTTTTAAAGAAAACAGAGGTGTTTTTTGCAAAGTGCCTACCTGTAGATTTTGGCCTGTAGCTCAGCCGCCACCTAGGGAAACCTACCATACCTGTGCATTTCTGAAAACTAGAGACCTAGGGGAATCCAAGATGGGGTGACTTGTGTGGCTCGGATCAGGTTCTGTTACCCAGAATCCTTTGCAAACCTCAAAATTTGGCTAAAAAAACACATGTTCCTCACATTTCTGTGGCAGAAAGTTCTGGAATCTGAGAGGAGCCACAAATTTCCTTCCACCCAGCGTTCCCCCACGTCTCCCGATAAAAATGATACCTCACTTTTGTGTGTAGGCATGCGCCCGCGACAGGAAACGCCCCAAAGCGCAACGTGGACACATCCAATTTTTTGAAAGAAAACAGAGGTGTTTTTTGCAAAGTGCCTACCTGTAGATTTTGGCCTGTAGCTCAGCCGCCACCTAGGGAAACCTACCAAACCTGCTGCATTTCTGACAACTAGAGACCTAGGGGAATCCAAGATGGGGTGACTTGTGTGGCTCGGACCAGGTTCTGTTACCCAGAATCCTTTGCAAACCTCAAAATTTGGCAAAAAAAACACATGTTCCTCACATTTCTGTGGCAGAAAGTTCTGGAATCTGAGAGGAGCCACAAATTTCCTTCCACCCAGCGTTCCCCCACGTCTCCCGATAAAAATGGTACCTCACTTGTGTGGGTAGGACTAACGCCCGCGACAGCAAACGCCCCAAAGCGCAACGTGGACACATCCAATTTTTTGAAAGAAAACAGATGTGTTTTTTGCAAAGTGCCTACCTGTAGATTTTGGCCTGTAGCTCAGCCGCCACCTAGGGAAACCTACCAAACCTGTGCATTTCTGAAAACTAGAGACCTAGGGGAATCCAAGATGGGGTGACTTGTGTGGCTCGGACCAGGTTCTGTTACCCAGAATCCTTTGCAAACCTCAAATTTGGCTAAAAAAACATATGTTCCTCATATTTCTATGGCAGAAAGTTCTGGAATCTGAGAGGAGCCACAAATTTCCTTCCACCCAACGTTCCCCCACGTCTCCCGATAAAAATGATACCTCACTTGTGTGGGTAGGCCTAGCGCCTGCGACCGGAAACGCCCCAAAGCGCAACGTGGACACATCCAATTTTTTGAAAGAAAACAGGTGTTTTTTGCAAAGTGCCTATCTGTAGATTTTGGCCTGTAGCTCTGCCGCCACCTAGGGAAACCTACCAAACCTATGCATTTCTGAAAACTAGAGACCTAGGGGAATCCAAGATGGGGTGACTTGTGTGGCTCGGACCAGATTCTGTTACCCAGAATCCTTTGCAAACCTCAAAATTTGGCTAAAAAAACACATGTTCCTCACATTTCTGTGGCAGAAACTTCTGGAATCTGAGAGGAGCCACAAATTTCCTTCCACCCAGCATTCCCCCACGTCTCCCGATAAAAATGATACCTCACTTGTGTGGGTAGGCCCAGCGCCCGCAACAGGAAACGCCCCAAAGTGCAACGTGGACACATCCAAATTTTTGAAAGAAAACAGAGGTGTTTTTTGCAAAGTGCCTACCTGTAGATTTTGGCCTGTAGCTCAGCCGCCACCTAGGGAAACCTACCAAACCTGCTGCATTTCTGACAACTGGAGACCTAGGGGAATCCAAGATGGGGTGACTTGTGTGGCTCGGACCAGGTTCTGTTACCCAGAATCCTTTGCAAACCTCAAAATTTGGCAAAAAAAACACATGTTCCTCACATTTCTGTGGCAGAAAGTTCTGGAATCTGAGAGGAGCCACAAATTTCCTTCCACCCAGCGTTCCCCCACGTCTCCCGATAAAAATGGTACCTCACTTGTGTGGGTAGGACTAACGCCCGCGACAGCAAACGCCCCAAAGCGCAACGTGGACACATCCAATTTTTTGAAAGAAAACAGATGTGTTTTTTGCAAAGTGCCTACCTGTAGATTTTGGCCTGTAGCTCAGCCGCCACCTAGGGAAACCTACCAAACCTGTGCATTTCTGAAAACTAGAGACCTAGGGGAATCCAAGATGGGGTGACTTGTGTGGCTCGGACCAGGTTCTGTTACCCAGAATCCTTTGCAAACCTCAAATTTGGCTAAAAAAACACATGTTCCTCACATTTCTGTGGCAGAAAGTTCTGGAATCTGAGAGGAACCACAAATTTCCTTCCACCCAACGTTCCCTCACGTCTCCCGATAAAAATGATACCTCACTTGTGTGGGTAGGCCTAGCGCCCGCGACCGGAAACGCCCCAAAGCGCAACGTGGACACATCCAATTTTTTGAAAGAAAACAGAGGTGTTTTTTGCAAAGTGCCTACCTGTAGATTTTGGCCTGTAGCTCTGCCGCCACCTAGGGAAACCTACCAAACCTGTGCATTTCTGAAAACTAGAGACCTAGGGGAATCCAAGATGGGGTGACTTGTGTGGCTCGGACCAGATTCTGTTACCCAGAATCCTTTGCAAACCTCAAAATTTGGCTAAAAAAACACATGTTCCTCACATTTCTGTGGCAGAAACTTCTGGAATCTGAGAGGAGCCACAAATTTCCTTCCACCCAGCATTCCCCCACGTCTCCCGATAAAAATGATACCTCACTTGTGTGGGTAGGCCCAGCGCCCGCAACAGGAAACGCCCCAAAGTGCAACGTGGACACATCCAAATTTTTGAAAGAAAACAGAGGTGTTTTTTGCAAAGTGCCTACCTGTAGATTTTGGCCTGTAGCTCAGCCGCCACCTAGGGAAACCTACCAAACCTGTGCATTTCTGAAAACTAGAGACCTAGGGGAATCCAAGATGGGGTGACTTGTGTGGCTCGGACCAGGTTCTGTTACACAGAATCCTTTGCAAACCTCAAAATTTGGCTAAAAAAACACATGTTCCTCAAATTTCTGTGGCAGAAAGTTCTGGAATCTGAGAGGAGCCACAAGTTTCCTTCCACCCAGCGTTCCACCACGTCTCCCGATAAAAATGATACCTCGTTTGTGTGGGTAGGCCTAGCGCCCGCGACAGGAAACGCCCAAAAGCGCAACGTGGACACATCCAATTTTTTTAAAGAAAACAGAGGTGTTTTTTGCAAAGTGCCTACCTGTAGATTTTGGCCTGTAGCTCAGCCGCCACCTAGGGAAACCTACCAAACCTGCTGCATTTCTGACAACTGGAGACCTAGGGGAATCCAAGATGGGGTGACTTGTGTGGCTCGGACCAGGTTCTGTTACCCAGAATCCTTTGCAAACCTCAAAATTTGGCAAAAAAAACACATGTTCCTCACATTTCTGTGGCAGAAAGTTCTGGAATCTGAGAGGAGCCACAAATTTCCTTCCACCCAGCGTTCCCCCACGTCTCCCGATAAAAATGGTACCTCACTTGTGTGGGTAGGACTAACGCCCGCGACAGCAAACGCCCCAAAGCGCAACGTGGACACATCCAATTTTTTGAAAGAAAACAGATGTGTTTTTTGCAAAGTGCCTACCTGTAGATTTTGGCCTGTAGCTCAGCCGCCACCTAGGGAAACCTACCAAACCTGTGCATTTCTGAAAACTAGAGACCTAGGGGAATCCAAGATGGGGTGACTTGTGTGGCTCGGACCAGGTTCTGTTACCCAGAATCCTTTGCAAACCTCAAATTTGGCTAAAAAAACACATGTTCCTCACATTTCTGTGGCAGAAAGTTCTGGAATCTGAGAGGAACCACAAATTTCCTTCCACCCAACGTTCCCTCACGTCTCCCGATAAAAATGATACCTCACTTGTGTGGGTAGGCCTAGCGCCCGCGACCGGAAACGCCCCAAAGCGCAACGTGGACACATCCAATTTTTTGAAAGAAAACAGAGGTGTTTTTTGCAAAGTGCCTACCTGTAGATTTTGGCCTGTAGCTCTGCCGCCACCTAGGGAAACCTACCAAACCTGTGCATTTCTGAAAACTAGAGACCTAGGGGAATCCAAGATGGGGTGACTTGTGTGGCTCGGACCAGATTCTGTTACCCAGAATCCTTTGCAAACCTCAAAATTTGGCTAAAAAAACACATGTTCCTCACATTTCTGTGGCAGAAACTTCTGGAATCTGAGAGGAGCCACAAATTTCCTTCCACCCAGCATTCCCCCACGTCTCCCGATAAAAATGATACCTCACTTGTGTGGGTAGGCCCAGCGCCCGCAACAGGAAACGCCCCAAAGTGCAACGTGGACACATCCAAATTTTTGAAAGAAAACAGAGGTGTTTTTTGCAAAGTGCCTACCTGTAGATTTTGGCCTGTAGCTCAGCCGCCACCTAGGGAAACCTACCAAACCTGTGCATTTCTGAAAACTAGAGACCTAGGGGAATCCAAGATGGGGTGACTTGTGTGGCTCGGACCAGGTTCTGTTACACAGAATCCTTTGCAAACCTCAAAATTTGGCTAAAAAAACACATGTTCCTCACCTTTCTGTGGCAGAAAGTTCTGGAATCTGACAGGAGCCACAAGTTTCCTTCCACCCAGCGTTCCACCACGTCTCCCCATAAAAATGATACCTCATTTGTGTGAGTAGGCCTAGCGCCCGCGACAGGAAACGCCCCAAAGCGCAACGTGGACACATCAACATTTTTTAAAGAAAACAGAGGTGTTTATTGCAAAGTGCCTACCTGTAGATTTTGGCCTCTAGCTCAGCCGCCACCTAGGGAAACCTACCAAACCTGTGCATTTCTGAAAACTAGAGACCTAGCGGAATCCAAGATGGGGTGACTTGTGTGGCTCGGACCAGGTTCTGTTACCCAGAATCCTTTGCAAACCTCAAAATGTGGCTAAAAAAACACATGTTCCTCACATTTCTGTGGCAGAAAGTTCTGGAATCTGAGAGGAGCCACAAATTTCCTTCCACCCAGCGTTCCCCCACGTCTCCCGATAAAAATGATACCTCACTTGTGTGGGTAGGCCTAGCGCCCGCGACAGGAAACGCCCCAAAGCGCAACGTGGACAGATCCAAATTTTTGAAAGAAAACAGAGGTGTTTTTTGCAAAGTGAAAACCTGTAGATTTTGGCCTGTAGCTCAGCCGCCACCTAGGGAAACCTACCAAACCTGTGCATTTCTGAAAACTAGAGACCTAGGGGAATCCAAGATGGGGAGAGTTGTGTGGCTCGGACCAGGTTCTGTTACCCAGAATCCTTTGCAAACCTCAAAATTTGGCTAAAAAAACACATGTGCCTCACATTTCTGTGGCAGAAAGTTCTGGAATCTAAGAGGAGCCACAAATTTCCTTCCACCCAGCGTTCCCCCACGTCTCCCGATAAAAATGATACCTCACTTTTGTGGGTAGGCCTAGCGCCCGCGACAGGAAATGCCCCAAAGCGCAACGTGGACAGATCCAATTTTTTTAAAGAAAACAGAGGTGTTTTTTGCAAAGTGCCTACCTGTAGATTTTGGCCTGTAGCTCAGCCACCACCTAGGGAAACCTACCAAACCTGTGCATTTCTGAAAACTAGAGACCTAGGGGAATCCAAGATGGGGTGACTTGTGTGGCTCGGACCAGGTTCTGTTACCCAGAATCCTTTGCAAACCTCAAAATTTGGCTAAAAAAACACAGGTTCCTCAAATTTCTGTGGCAGAAAGTTCTGGAATCTGAGAGGAGCCACAAATTTCCTTCCACCCAGCGTTCCCCCACGTCTCCCGATAAAAATGATACCTCACTTCTGTGGGTAGGCCTAGCGCCCGCGACAGGAAACGCCCCAAAGCGCAACGTGGACACATCCAATTTTTTGAAAGAAAACAGAGGTGTTTTTTGCAAAGTGCCTACCTGTAGATTTTGGCCTCTAGCTCAGCCGCCACCTAGGGTACCCTACCAAACCTGTGCATTTCTGAAAACTAGAGACCTAGGGGAATCTAAGATGGAGTGACTTGTGTGGCTCGGACCAGGTTCTGTTACCGAGAATCCTTTGCAAACCTCAAAAATTGGCTACAAAAACACATGTTCCTCACATTTCTGTGGCAGAAAGTTCTGGAATCTGAGAGGAGCCACACATTTCCTTCCACCCAACGTTCCCCCACGTCTCCCGATAAAAATGATACCTCACTTGTGTGGGTAGGCCTAGCGCCCGCGACCGGAAACGCCCCAAAGCGCAACGTGGACACATCCAAATTTTTGAAAGAAAACAGAGGTGTTTTTTGCAAAGTGCCTACCTGTAGATTTTGGCCTGTAGCTCTGCCGCCACCTAGGGAAACCTACCAAACCTGTGCATTTCTGAAAACTAGAGACCTAGGGGAATCCAAGATGGGGTGACTTGTGTGGCTCGGACCAGATTCTGTTACCCAGAATCCTTTGCAAACCTCAAAATTTGGCTAAAAAAACACATGTTCCTCACATTTCTGTAGCAGAAACTTCTGGAATCTGAGAGGAGCCACGAATTTCCTTCCACCCAGCATTCCCCCACGTCTCCAGATAAAAATGATACCTCACTTGTGTGGGTAGGCCCAGCGCCCGCAACAGGAAACGCCCCAAAGTGCAACGTGGACACATCCAAATTTTTTAAAGAAAACAGAGGTGTTTTTTGCAAAGTGCCTACATGTAGAATTTGGCCTGTAGCTCAGCCCCCACCTAGGGAAACCTACCAAACCTGTGCATTTCTGAAAACTAGAGACCTAGGGGAATCCAAGATGGGGTGACTTGTGTGGCTCGGACCAGGTTCTGTTACACAGAATCCTTTGCAAACCTCAAAATGTGGCTAAAAAAACACATGTTCCTCACATTTCTGTGGCAGAAAGTTCTGGAATCTGAGAGGAGCCACAAGTTTCCTTCCACCCAGCGTTCCACCACGTCTCCCGATAAAAATGATACCTCGTTTGTGTGGGTAGGCCTAGCGCCCGCGACAGGAAACGCCCCAAAGCGCAACGTGGACACATAAAAGTTTTTGAAAGAAAACAGAGGTGTTTATTGCAAAGTGCCTACCTGTAGATTTTGGCCTCTAGCTCAGCCGCCACCTAGCGAAACCTACCAAACCTGTGCATTTCTGAAAACTAGAGACCTAGCGGAATCCAAGATGGGGTGACTTGTGTGGCTCGGACCAGGTTCTGTTACCCAGAATCCTTTGCAAACCTCAAAATGTGGCTAAAAAAACACATGTTCCTCACATTTCTGTGGCAGAAAGTTCTGGAATCTGAGAGGAGCCACAAATTTCCTTCCACCCAGCGTTCCCCCACGTCTCCCGATAAAAATGATACCTCACTTGTGTGGGTAGGCCTAGCGCCCACGATAGGAAACGCCCCAAAGCACAACGTGGAGAGATCCAAATTTTTGAAAGAAAACAGAGGTGTTTTTTGCAAAGTGACTACCTGTAGATTTTGGCCTGTAGCTCAGCCACCACCTAGGGAAACCTACCAAACCTGTGCATTTATGAAAACTAGAGACCTAGGGGAATCCAAGATGTGGAGACTTGTGTGGTTCGGACCAGGTTCTGTTACACAGAATCCTTTGCAAACCTCAAAATTTGGCTAAAAAAACACATGTGCCTCACATTTCTGTGGCAGAAAGTTCTGGAATCTGAGAGGAGCCACAAATTTCCTTCCACCCAGCGTTCCCCCACGTCTCCCGATAAAAATGATACCTCACTTTTGTGGGTAGGCCTAGCGCCCGCGACAGGAAATGCCCCAAAGCGCAACGTGGACAGATCCAATTTTTTTAAAGAAAACAGAGGTTTTTTTTTGCAAAGTGCCTACCTGTAGATTTTGGCCTGTAGCTCAGCCACCACCTAGGGAAACCTACCAAACCTGTGTATTTCTGAAAACTAGAGACCTAGGGGAATCCAAGATGGGGTGACTTGTGTGGCTCGGACCAGGTTCTGTTACCCAGAATCCTTTGCAAACCTCAAAATTTGGCTAAAAAAACACAGGTTCCTCAAATTTCTGTGGCAGAAAGTTCTGGAATCTGAGAGGAGCCACAAATTTCCTTCCACCCAGCGTTCCCCCACGTCTCCCGACAAAAATGATACCTCACTTGTGTGGGTAGGTCTAGCGCCTGCGACAGGAAACGCCCCAAAGCGCAACGTGGACACATCCAATTTTTTGAAAGAAAACAGAGGTGTTTTTTGCAAAGTGCCTACCTGTAGATTTTGGCCTGTAGCTCAGCCGCCACCTAGGTAAACCTACCAAACCTGTGCATTTCTGAAAACTAGAGACCTAGGGGAATCCAAGATGGGGTGACTTGTGTGGCTCGGACCAGGTTCTGTTACCCAGAATCCTTTGCAAACCTCAAAATTTGGCTATAAAAACACATGTTCCTCACATTTCTGTGGCAGAAAGTTCTGGAATCTCAGAGGAGCCACGAATTTCCTTCCACCCAGCGTTCCCACACGTCTCCCGATAAAAATGATACCTCACTTGTGTGGGTAGGACTAGCGCCCGTGACAGGAAACGCCCCAAAGCGCAACGTGGACACATCCAAATTTTAGAAAGAAAACAGAGGTGTTTTTTGCAAAGTGCCTACCTGTAGATTTTGGCCTGTAGCTCAGCCGCCACCTAGGGAAACCTACCAAACCTGTGCATTTCTGACAACTAGAGACCTAGGGGAATCCAAGATGGGGTGACTTGTGTGGCTCGGACCAGGTTCTGTTACCCAGAATCCTTTGCAAACCTCAAATTTGGCTAAAAAAACACATGTTCCTCACATTTCTGTGGCAGAAAGTTCTGGAATCTGAGAGGAGCCACAAATTTCCTTCCACCCAACGTTCCCCCACGTCTCCCGATAAAAATGATACCTCACTTGTGTGGGTAGGCCTAGCGCCCGCGACCGGAAACGCCCCAAAGCGCAACGTGGACACATCCAATTTTTTGAAAGAAAACAGAGGTGTTTTTTGCAAAGTGCCTACCTGTAGATTTTGGCCTGTAGCTCTGCCGCCACCTAGGGAAACCTACCAAACCTGTGCATTTCTGAAAACTAGAGACCTAGGGGAATCCAAGATGGGGTGACTTGTGTGGCTCGGACCAGATTCTGCTACCCAGAATCCTTTGCAAACCTCAAAATTTGGCTAAAAAAACACATGTTCCTCACATTTCTGTGGCAGAAACTTCTGGAATCTGAGAGGAGCCACAAATTTCCTTCCACCCAGCATTCCCCCACGTCTCCCGATAAAAATGATACCTCACTTGTGTGGGTAGGCCCAGCGCCCGCAACAGGAAACGCCCCAAAGTGCAACGTGGACACATCCAAATTTTTTAAAGAAAACAGAGGTGTTTTTTGCAAAGTGCCTACCTGTAGATTTTGGCCTGTAGCTCAGCCGCCACCTAGGGAAACCTACCAAACCTGTGCATTTCTGAAAACTAGAGACCTAGGGGAATCCAAGATGGGGTGACTTGTGTGGCTCGGACCAGGTTCTGTTACCCAGAATCCTTTGCAAACCTCAAATTTGGCTAAAAAAACACATGTTCCTCACATTTCTGTGGCAGAAAGTTCTGGAATCTGAGAGGAGCCACAAATTTCCTTCCACCCAACGTTCCCTCACGTCTCCCGATAAAAATGATACCTCGTTTGTGTGGGTAGGCCTAGCGCCCGCGACAGGAAACGCCCAAAAGCGCAACGTGGACACATCCAATTTTTTGAAAGAAAATAGAGGTGTTTTTTGCAAAGTGCCTACCTGTAGATTTTGGCCTGTAGCTCAGCCGCCACCTAGGGAAACCTACCAAACCTGCTGCATTTCTGACAACTGGAGACCTAGGGGAATCCAAGATGGGGTGACTTGTGTGGCTCGGACCAGGTTCTGTTACCCAGAATCCTTTGCAAACCTCAGAATTTGGCAAAAAAAACACATGTTCCTCACATTTCTGTGGCAGAAAGTTCTGGAATCTGAGAGGAGCCACAAATTTCCTTCTACCCAGCGTTCCCCCACGTCTCCCGATAAAAATGGTACCTCACTTGTGTGGGTAGGACTAACGCCCGCGACAGCAAACGCCCCAAAGCGCAACGTGGACACATCCAATTTTTTGAAAGAAAACAGATGTGTTTTTTGCAAAGTGCCTACCTGTAGATTTTGGCCTGTAGCTCAGCCGCCACCTAGGGAAACCTACCAAACCTGTGCATTTCTGAAAACTAGAGACCTAGGGGAATCCAAGATGGGGTGACTTGTGTGGCTCGGACCAGGTTCTGTTACCCAGAATCCTTTGCAAACCTCAAATTTGGCTAAAAAAACACATGTTCCTCACATTTCTGTGGCAGAAAGTTCTGGAATCTGAGAGGAGCCACAAATTTCCTTCCACCCAAAGTTCCCTCACGTCTCCCGATAAAAATGATACCTCACTTGTGTGGGTAGGCCTAGCGCCCGCGACCGGAAACGCCCCAAAGCGCAACGTGGACACATCCAAATTTTTGAAAGAAAACAGAGGTGTTTTTTGCAAAGTGCCTACCTGTAGATTTTGGCCTGTAGCTCAGCCGCCACCTAGGGAAAACTACCAAACCTGTGCATTTCTGAAAACTAGAGACCTAGGGGAATCCAAGATGGGGTGACTTGTGTGGCTCGGACCAGGTTCTGTTACACAGAATCCTTTGCAAACCTCAAAATTTGGCTAAAAAAACACATGTTCCTCACCTTTCTGTGGCAGAAAGTTCTGGAATCTGAGAGGAGCCACAAGTTTCCTTCCACCCAGCGTTCCACCACATCTCCCGATAAAAATGATACCTCGTTTGTGTGAGTAGGCCTAGCGCCCGCGACAGGAAACGCCCCAAAGCGCAACGTGGACACATCAACATTTTTGAAAGAAAACAGAGGTGTTTATTGCAAAGTGCCTACCTGTAGATTTTGGCCTCTAGCTCAGCCGCCACCTAGGGAAACCTACCAAACCTGTGCATTTCTGAAAACTAGAGACCTAGCGGAATCCAAGATGGGGTGACTTGTGTGGCTCGGACCAGGTTCTGTTACCCAGAATCCTTTGCAAACCTCAAAATGTGGCTAAAAAAACACATGTTCCTCACATTTCTGTGGCAGAAAGTTCTGGAATCTGAGAGGAGCCACAAATTTCCTTCCACCCAGCGTTCCCCCACGTCTCCCGATAAAAATGGTACCTCACTTGTGTGGGTAGGACTAACGCCCGCGACAGCAAACGCCCCAAAGCGCAACGTGGACACATCCAATTTTTTGAAAGAAAACAGATGTGTTTTTTGCAAAGTGCCTACCTGTAGATTTTGGCCTGTAGCTCAGCCGCCACCTAGGGAAACCTACCAAACCTGTGCATTTCTGAAAACTAGAGACCTAGGGGAATCCAAGATGGGGTGACTTGTGTGGCTCGGACCAGGTTCTGTTACCCAGAATCCTTTGCAAACCTCAAATTTGGCTAAAAAAACACATGTTCCTCACATTTCTGTGGCAGAAAGTTCTGGAATCTGAGAGGAACCACAAATTTCCTTCCACCCAACGTTCCCTCACGTCTCCCGATAAAAATGATACCTCACTTGTGTGGGTAGGCCTAGCGCCCGCGACCGGAAACGCCCCAAAGCGCAACGTGGACACATCCAATTTTTTGAAAGAAAACAGAGGTGTTTTTTGCAAAGTGCCTACCTCTAGATTTTGGCCTGTAGCTCTGCCGCCACCTAGGGAAACCTACCAAACCTGTGCATTTCTGAAAACTAGAGACCTAGGGGAATCCAAGATGGGGTGACTTGTGTGGCTCGGACCAGATTCTGTTACCCAGAATCCTTTGCAAACCTCAAAATTTGGCTAAAAAAACACATGTTCCTCACATTTCTGTGGCAGAAACTTCTGGAATCTGAGAGGAGCCACAAATTTCCTTCCACCCAGCATTCCCCCACGTCTCCCGATAAAAATGATACCTCACTTGTGTGGGTAGGCCCAGCGCCCGCAACAGGAAACGCCCCAAAGTGCAACGTGGACACATCCAAATTTTTGAAAGAAAACAGAGGTGTTTTTTGCAAAGTGCCTACCTGTAGATTTTGGCCTGTAGCTCAGCCGCCACCTAGGGAAACCTACCAAACCTGTGCATTTCTGAAAACTAGAGACCTAGGGGAATCCAAGATGGGGTGACTTGTGTGGCTCGGACCAGGTTCTGTTACACAGAATCCTTTGCAAACCTCAAAATTTGGCTAAAAAAACACATGTTCCTCACCTTTCTGTGGCAGAAAGTTCTGGAATCTGACAGGAGCCACAAGTTTCCTTCCACCCAGCGTTCCACCACGTCTCCCCATAAAAATGATACCTCGTTTGTGTGAGTAGGCCTAGCGCCCGCGACAGGAAACGCCCCAAAGCGCAACGTGGACACATCAACATTTTTGAAAGAAAACAGAGGTGTTTATTGCAAAGTGCCTACCTGTAGATTTTGGCCTCTAGCTCAGCCGCCACCTAGGGAAACCTACCAAACCTGTGCATTTCTGAAAACTAGAGACCTAGCGGAATCCAAGATGGGGTGACTTGTGTGGCTCGGACCAGGTTCTGTTACCCAGAATCCTTTGCAAACCTCAAAATGTGGCTAAAAAAACACATGTTCCTCACATTTCTGTGGCAGAAAGTTCTGGAATCTGAGAGGAGCCACAAATTTCCTTCCACCCAGCGTTCCCCCACGTCTCCCGATAAAAATGATACCTCACTTGTGTGGGTAGGCCTAGCGCCCGCGACAGGAAACGCCCCAAAGCGCAACGTGGACAGATCCAAATTTTTGAAAGAAAACAGAGGTGTTTTTTGCAAAGTGAAAACCTGTAGATTTTGGCCTGTAGCTCAGCCGCCACCTAGGGAAACCTACCAAACCTGTGCATTTCTGAAAACTAGAGACCTAGGGGAATCCAAGATGGGGAGACTTGTGTGGCTCGGACCAGGTTCTGTTACCCAGAATCCTTTGCAAACCTCAAAATTTGGCTAAAAAAACACATGTGCCTCACATTTCTGTGGCAGAAAGTTCTGGAATCTAAGAGGAGCCACAAATTTCCTTCCACCCAGCGTTCCCCCACGTCTCCCGATAAAAATGATACCTCACTTTTGTGGGTAGGCCTAGCGCCCGCGACAGGAAATGCCCCAAAGCGCAACGTGGACAGATCCAATTTTTTTAAAGAAAACAGAGGTGTTTTTTGCAAAGTGCCTACCTGTAGATTTTGGCCTGTAGCTCAGCCACCACCTAGGGAAACCTACCAAACCTGTGCATTTCTGAAAACTAGAGACCTAGGGGAATCCAAGATGGGGTGACTTGTGTGGCTCGGACCAGGTTCTGTTACCCAGAATCCTTTGCAAACCTCAAAATTTGGCTATAAAAACACATGTTCCTCACATTTCTGTGGCAGAAAGTTCTGGAATCTCAGAGGAGCCACGAATTTCCTTCCACCCAGCGTTCCCACACGTCTCCCGATAAAAATGATACCTCACTTGTGTGGGTAGGACTAGCGCCCGTGACAGGAAACGCCCCAAAGCGCAACGTGGACACATCCAAATTTTAGAAAGAAAACAGAGGTGTTTTTTGCAAAGTGCCTACCTGTAGATTTTGGCCTGTAGCTCAGCCGCCACCTAGGGAAACCTACCAAACCTGTGCATTTCTGACAACTAGAGACCTAGGGGAATCCAAGATGGGGTGACTTGTGTGGCTCGGACCAGGTTCTGTTACCCAGAATCCTTTGCAAACCTCAAATTTGGCTAAAAAAACACATGTTCCTCACATTTCTGTGGCAGAAAGTTCTGGAATCTGAGAGGAGCCACAAATTTCCTTCCACCCAACGTTCCCCCACGTCTCCCGATAAAAATGATACCTCACTTGTGTGGGTAGGCCTAGCGCCCGCGACCGGAAACGCCCCAAAGCGCAACGTGGACACATCCAATTTTTTGAAAGAAAACAGAGGTGTTTTTTGCAAAGTGCCTACCTGTAGATTTTGGCCTGTAGCTCTGCCGCCACCTAGGGAAACCTACCAAACCTGTGCATTTCTGAAAACTAGAGACCTAGGGGAATCCAAGATGGGGTGACTTGTGTGGCTCGGACCAGATTCTGCTACCCAGAATCCTTTGCAAACCTCAAAATTTGGCTAAAAAAACACATGTTCCTCACATTTCTGTGGCAGAAACTTCTGGAATCTGAGAGGAGCCACAAATTTCCTTCCACCCAGCATTCCCCCACGTCTCCCGATAAAAATGATACCTCACTTGTGTAGGTAGGCCCAGCGCCCGCAACAGGAAACGCCCCAAAGTGCAACGTGGACACATCCAAATTTTTTAAAGAAAACAGAGGTGTTTTTTGCAAAGTGCCTACCTGTAGATTTTGGCCTGTAGCTCAGCCGCCACCTAGGGAAACCTACCAAACCTGTGCATTTCTGAAAACTAGAGACCTAGGGGAATCCAAGATGGGGTGACTTGTGTGGCTCGGACCAGGTTCTGTTACCCAGAATCCTTTGCAAACCTCAAATTTGGCTAAAAAAACACATGTTCCTCACATTTCTGTGGCAGAAAGTTCTGGAATCTGAGAGGAGCCACAAATTTCCTTCCACCCAACGTTCCCTCACGTCTCCCGATAAAAATGATACCTCGTTTGTGTGGGTAGGCCTAGCGCCCGCGACAGGAAACGCCCAAAAGCGCAACGTGGACACATCCAATTTTTTGAAAGAAAATAGAGGTGTTTTTTGCAAAGTGCCTACCTGTAGATTTTGGCCTGTAGCTCAGCCGCCACCTAGGGAAACCTACCAAACCTGCTGCATTTCTGACAACTGGAGACCTAGGGGAATCCAAGATGGGGTGACTTGTGTGGCTCGGACCAGGTTCTGTTACCCAGAATCCTTTGCAAACCTCAGAATTTGGCAAAAAAAACACATGTTCCTCACATTTCTGTGGCAGAAAGTTCTGGAATCTGAGAGGAGCCACAAATTTCCTTCCACCCAGCGTTCCCCCACGTCTCCCGATAAAAATGGTACCTCACTTGTGTGGGTAGGACTAACGCCCGCGACAGCAAACGCCCCAAAGCGCAACGTGGACACATCCAATTTTTTTAAAGAAAACAGATGTGTTTTTTGCAAAGTGCCTACCTGTAGATTTTGGCCTGTAGCTCAGCCGCCACCTAGGGAAACCTACCAAACCTGTGCATTTCTGAAAACTAGAGACCTAGGGGAATCCAAGATGGGGTGACTTGTGTGACTCGGACCAGGTTCTGTTACCCAGAATCCTTTGCAAACCTCAAATTTGGCTAAAAAAACACATGTTCCTCACATTTCTGTGGCAGAAAGTTCTGGAATCTGAGAGGAGCCACAAATTTCCTTCCACCCAAAGTTCCCTCACGTCTCCCGATAAAAATGATACCTCACTTGTGTGGGTAGGCCTAGCGCCCGCGACCGGAAACGCCCCAAAGCGCAACGTGGACACATCCAAATTTTTGAAAGAAAACAGAGGTGTTTTTTGCAAAGTGCCTACCTGTAGATTTTGGCCTGTAGCTCAGCCGCCACCTAGGGAAACCTACCAAACCTGTGCATTTCTGAAAACTAGAGACCTAGGGGAATCCAAGATGGGGTGACTTGTGTGGCTCGGACCAGGTTCTGTTACACAGAATCCTTTGCAAACCTCAAAATTTGGCTAAAAAAACACATGTTCCTCACCTTTCTGTGGCAGAAAGTTCTGGAATCTGAGAGGAGCCACAAGTTTCCTTCCACCCAGCGTTCCACCACATCTCCCGATAAAAATGATACCTCGTTTGTGTGAGTAGGCCTAGCGCCCGCGACAGGAAACGCCCCAAAGCGCAACGTGGACACATCAACATTTTTGAAAGAAAACAGAGGTGTTTATTGCAAAGTGCCTACCTGTAGATTTTGGCCTCTAGCTCAGCCGCCACCTAGGGAAACCTACCAAACCTGTGCATTTCTGAAAACTAGAGACCTAGCGGAATCCAAGATGGGGTGACTTGTGTGGCTCGGACCAGGTTCTGTTACCCAGAATCCTTTGCAAACCTCAAAATGTGGCTAAAAAAACACATGTTCCTCACATTTCTGTGGCAGAAAGTTCTGGAATCTGAGAGGAGCCACAAATTTCCTTCCACCCAGCGTTCCCCCACGTCTCCCGATAAAAATGATACCTCACTTGTGTGGGTAGGCCTAGCGCCCGCGACAGGAAATGCCCCAAAGCGCAACGTGGACAGATCCAAATTTTTGAAAGAAAACAAAAGTGTTTTTTGCAAAGTGACTACCTGTAGATTTTGGCCTGTAGCTCAGCTGCCACCTAGGGAAACCTACCAAACCTGTGCATTTCTGAAAACTAGAGACCTAGAGGAATCCAAGATGGGGAGACTTGTGTGGCTCGGACCAGGTTCTGTTACCCAGAATCCTTTGCAAACCTCAAAATTTGGCTAAAAAAACACATGTGCCTCACATTTCTGTGGCAGAAAGTTCCGGAATCTGAGAGGAGCCACAAATTTCCTTCCACCCAGCGTTCCCCCACGTCTCCCGATAAAAATGATACCTCACTTTTGTGGGTAGGCCTAGCGCCCGCGACAGGAAATGCCCCAAAGCACAACGTGGACAGATCCAATTTTTTTAAAGAAAACAGAGGTGTTTTTTGCAAAGTGCCTACCTGTAGATTTTGGCCTGTAGCTCAGCCACCACCTAGGGAAACCTACCAAACCTGTGCATTTCTGAAAACTAGAGACCTAGGGGAATCCAAGATGGGGTGACTTGTGTGGCTCGGACCAGGTTCTGTTACCCAGAATCCTTTGCAAACCTCAAAATTTGGCTAAAAAAACACAGGTTCCTCAAATTTCTGTGGCAGAAAGTTCTGGAATCTGAGAGGAGCCACAAATTTCCTTCCACCCAGCGTTCCCCCACGTCTCCCGATAAAAATGATACCTCACTTCTGTGGGTAGGCCTAGCGCCCGCGACAGGAAACGCCCCAAAGCGCAACGTGGACACATCCAATTTTTTGAAAGAAAACAGAGGTGTTTTTTGCAAAGTGCCTACCTGTAGATTTTGGCCTGTAGCTCAGCCGCCACCTAGGGTACCCTACCAAACCTGTGCATTTCTGAAAACTAGAGACCTAGGGGAATCTAAGATGGAGTGACTTGTGTGGCTCGGACCAGGTTCTGTTACCGAGAATCCTTTGCAAACCTCAAAAATTGGCTACAAAAACACATGTTCCTCACATTTCTGTGGCAGAAAGTTCTGGAATCTGAGAGGAGCCACACATTTCCTTCCACCCAACGTTCCCCCACGTCTCCCGATAAAAATGATACCTCACTTGTGTGGGTAGGCCTAGCGCCCGCGACCGGAAACGCCCCAAAGCGCAACGTGGACACATCCAATTTTTTGAAAGAAAACAGAGGTGTTTTTTGCAAAGTGCCTACCTGTAGATTTTGGCCTGTAGCTCTGCCGCCACCTAGGGAAACCTACCAAACCTGTGCATTTCTGAAAACTAGAGACCTAGGGGAATCCAAGATGGGGTGACTTGTGTGGCTCGGACCAGATTCTGTTACCCAGAATCCTTTGCAAACCTCAAAATTTGGCTAAAAAAACACATGTTCCTCACATTTCTGTAGCAGAAACTTCTGGAATCTGAGAGGAGCCACGAATTTCCTTCCACCCAGCATTCCCCCACGTCTCCCGATAAAAATGATACCTCACTTGTGTGGGTAGGCCCAGCTCCCGCAACAGGAAACGCCCCAAAGTGCAATGTGGACACATCCAAATTTTTTAAAGAAAACAGAGGTGTTTTTTGCAAAGTGCCTACATGTAGAATTTGGCCTGTAGCTCAGCCGCCACCTAGCGAAACCTACCAAACCTGTGCATTTCTGAAAACTAGAGACCTAGGGGAATCCAAGATGGGGTGACTTGTGTGGCTCGGACCAGGTTCTGTTACACAGAATCCTTTGCAAACCTCAAAATGTGGCTAAAAAAACACATGTTCCTCACATTTCTGTGGCAGAAAGTTCTGGAATCTGAGAGGAGCCACAAGTTTCCTTCCACCCAGCGTTCCACCACGTCTCCCGATAAAAATGATACCTCGTTTGTGTGGGTAGGTCTAGCGCCCGCGACAGGAAACGCCCCAAAGCGCAACGTGGACACATAAAAGTTTTTGAAAGAAAACAGAGGTGTTTATTGCAAAGTGCCTACCTGTAGATTTTGGCCTCTAGCTCAGCCGCCACCTAGCGAAACCTACCAAACCTGTGCATTTCTGAAAACTAGAGACCTAGCGGAATCCAAGATGGGGTGACTTGTGTGGCTCGGACCAGGTTCTGTTACCCAGAATCCTTTGCAAACCTCAAAATGTGGCTAAAAAAACACATGTTCCTCACATTTCTGTGGCAGAAAGTTCTGGAATCTGAGAGGAGCCACAAATTTCCTTCCACCCAGCGTTCCCCCACGTCTCCCGATAAAAATGATACCTCACTTGTGTGGGTAGGCCTAGCGCCCACGATAGGAAACGCCCCAAAGCGCAACGTGGAGAGATCCAAATTTTTGAAAGAAAACAGAGGTGTTTTTTGCAAAGTGACTACCTGTAGATTTTGGCCTGTAGCTCAGCCACCACCTAGGGAAACCTACCAAACCTGTGCATTTATGAAAACTAGAGACCTAGGGGAATCCAAGATGTGGAGACTTGTGTGGTTCGGACGAGGTTCTGTTACACAGAATCCTTTGCAAACCTCAAAATTTGGCTAAAAAAACACATGTGCCTCACATTTCTGTGGCAGAAAGTTCTGGAATCTGAGAGGAGCCACAAATTTCCTTCCACCCAGCGTTCCCCCACGTCTCCCGATAAAAATGATACCTCACTTTTGTGGGTAGGCCTAGCGCCCGCGACAGGAAATGCCCCAAAGCGCAACGTGGACAGATCCAATTTTTTTAAAGAAAACAGAGGTTTTTTTTTGCAAAGTGCCTACCTGTAGATTTTGGCCTGTAGCTCAGCCACCACCTAGGGAAACCTACCAAACCTGTGTATTTCTGAAAACTAGAGACCTGGGGAATCCAAGATGGGGTGACTTGTGTGGCTCGGACCAGGTTCTGTTACCCAGAATGCTTTGCAAACCTCAAAATTTGGCTAAAAAAACACAGGTTCCTCAAATTTCTGTGGCAGAAAGTTCTGGAATCTGAGAGGAGCCACAAATTTCCTTCCACACAGCGTTCCCCCACGTCTCCCGACAAAAATGATACCTCACTTGTGTGGGTAGGCCTAGCGCCTGCGACAGGAAACGCCCCAAAGCGCAACGTGGACACATCCAATTTTTTGAAAGAAAACAGAGGTGTTTTTTGCAAAGTGCCTACCTGTAGATTTTGGCCTGTAGCTCAGCCGCCACCTAGGTAAACCTACCAAACCTGTGCATTTCTGAAAACTAGAGACCTAGGGGAATCCAAGATGGGGGACTTGTGTGGCTCGGACCAGGTTCTGTTACCCAGAATCCTTTGCAAACCTCAAAATTTGGCTATAAAAACACATGTTCCTCACATTTCTGTGGCAGAAAGTTCTGGAATCTCAGAGGAGCCACGAATTTCCTTCCACCCAGCGTTCCCACACGTCTCCCGATAAAAATGATACCTCACTTGTGTGGGTAGGACTAGCGCCCGTGACAGGAAACGCCCCAAAGCGCAACGTGGACACATCCAAATTTTAGAAAGAAAACAGAGGTGTTTTTTGCAAAGTGCCTACCTGTAGATTTTGGCCTGTAGCTCAGCCGCCACCTAGGGAAACCTACCAAACCTGTGCATTTCTGACAACTAGAGACCTAGGGGAATCCAAGATGGGGTGACTTGTGTGGCTCGGACCAGGTTCTGTTACCCAGAATCCTTTGCAAACCTCAAATTTGGCTAAAAAAACACATGTTCCTCACATTTCTGTGGCAGAAAGTTCTGGAATCTGAGAGGAGCCACAAATTTCCTTCCACCCAACGTTCCCCCACGTCTCCCGATAAAAATGATACCTCACTTGTGTGGGTAGGCCTAGCGCCCGCGACCGGAAACGCCCCAAAGCGCAACGTGGACACATCAACATTTTTGAAAGAAAACAGAGGTGTTTATTGCAAAGTGCCTACCTGTAGATTTTGGCCTCTAGCTCAGCCGCCACCTAGGGAAACCTACCAAACCTGTGCATTTCTGAAAACTAGAGACCTAGCGGAATCCAAGATGGGGTGACTTGTGTGGCTCGGACCAGGTTCTGTTACCCAGAATCCTTTGCAAACCTCAAAATGTGGCTAAAAAAACACATGTTCCTCACATTTCTGTGGCAGAAAGTTCTGGAATCTGAGAGGAGCCACAAATTTCCTTCCACCCAGCGTTCCCCCACGTCTCCCGATAAAAATGATACCTCACTTGTGTGGGTAGGCCTAGCGCCCGCGACAGGAAATGCCCCAAAGCGCAACGTGGACAGATCCAAATTTTTGAAAGAAAACAAAAGTGTTTTTTGCAAAGTGACTACCTGTAGATTTTGGCCTGTAGCTCAGCTGCCACCTAGGGAAACCTACCAAACCTGTGCATTTCTGAAAACTAGAGACCTAGAGGAATCCAAGATGGGGAGACTTGTGTGGCTCGGACCAGGTTCTGTTACCCAGAATCCTTTGCAAACCTCAAAATTTGGCTAAAAAAACACATGTGCCTCACATTTCTGTGGCAGAAAGTTCCGGAATCTGAGAGGAGCCACAAATTTCCTTCCACCCAGCGTTCCCCCACGTCTCCCGATAAAAATGATACCTCACTTTTGTGGGTAGGCCTAGCGCCCGCGACAGGAAATGCCCCAAAGCACAACGTGGACAGATCCAATTTTTTTAAAGAAAACAGAGGTGTTTTTTGCAAAGTGCCTACCTGTAGATTTTGGCCTGTAGCTCAGCCACCACCTAGGGAAACCTACCAAACCTGTGCATTTCTGAAAACTAGAGACCTAGGGGAATCCAAGATGGGGTGACTTGTGTGGCTCGGACCAGGTTCTGTTACCCAGAATCCTTTGCAAACCTCAAAATTTGGCTAAAAAAACACAGGTTCCTCAAATTTCTGTGGCAGAAAGTTCTGGAATCTGAGAGGAGCCACAAATTTCCTTCCACCCAGCGTTCCCCCACGTCTCCCGATAAAAATGATACCTCACTTCTGTGGGTAGGCCTAGCGCCCGCGACAGGAAACGCCCCAAAGCGCAACGTGGACACATCCAATTTTTTGAAAGAAAACAGAGGTGTTTTTTGCAAAGTGCCTACCTGTAGATTTTGGCCTGTAGCTCAGCCGCCACCTAGGGTACCCTACCAAACCTGTGCATTTCTGAAAACTAGAGACCTAGGGGAATCTAAGATGGAGTGACTTGTGTGGCTCGGACCAGGTTCTGTTACCGAGAATCCTTTGCAAACCTCAAAAATTGGCTACAAAAACACATGTTCCTCACATTTCTGTGGCAGAAAGTTCTGGAATCTGAGAGGAGCCACACATTTCCTTCCACCCAACGTTCCCCCACGTCTCCCGATAAAAATGATACCTCACTTGTGTGGGTAGGCCTAGCGCCCGCGACCGGAAACGCCCCAAAGCGCAACGTGGACACATCCAATTTTTTGAAAGAAAACAGAGGTGTTTTTTGCAAAGTGCCTACCTGTAGATTTTGGCCTGTAGCTCTGCCGCCACCTAGGGAAACCTACCAAACCTGTGCATTTCTGAAAACTAGAGACCTAGGGGAATCCAAGATGGGGTGACTTGTGTGGCTCGGACCAGATTCTGTTACCCAGAATCCTTTGCAAACCTCAAAATTTGGCTAAAAAAACACATGTTCCTCACATTTCTGTAGCAGAAACTTCTGGAATCTGAGAGGAGCCACGAATTTCCTTCCACCCAGCATTCCCCCACGTCTCCCGATAAAAATGATACCTCACTTGTGTGGGTAGGCCCAGCTCCCGCAACAGGAAACGCCCCAAAGTGCAATGTGGACACATCCAAATTTTTTAAAGAAAACAGAGGTGTTTTTTGCAAAGTGCCTACATGTAGAATTTGGCCTGTAGCTCAGCCGCCACCTAGCGAAACCTACCAAACCTGTGCATTTCTGAAAACTAGAGACCTAGGGGAATCCAAGATGGGGTGACTTGTGTGGCTCGGACCAGGTTCTGTTACACAGAATCCTTTGCAAACCTCAAAATGTGGCTAAAAAAACACATGTTCCTCACATTTCTGTGGCAGAAAGTTCTGGAATCTGAGAGGAGCCACAAGTTTCCTTCCACCCAGCGTTCCACCACGTCTCCCGATAAAAATGATACCTCGTTTGTGTGGGTAGGTCTAGCGCCCGCGACAGGAAACGCCCCAAAGCGCAACGTGGACACATAAAAGTTTTTGAAAGAAAACAGAGGTGTTTATTGCAAAGTGCCTACCTGTAGATTTTGGCCTCTAGCTCAGCCGCCACCTAGCGAAACCTACCAAACCTGTGCATTTCTGAAAACTAGAGACCTAGCGGAATCCAAGATGGGGTGACTTGTGTGGCTCGGACCAGGTTCTGTTACCCAGAATCCTTTGCAAACCTCAAAATGTGGCTAAAAAAACACATGTTCCTCACATTTCTGTGGCAGAAAGTTCTGGAATCTGAGAGGAGCCACAAATTTCCTTCCACCCAGCGTTCCCCCACGTCTCCCGATAAAAATGATACCTCACTTGTGTGGGTAGGCCTAGCGCCCACGATAGGAAACGCCCCAAAGCGCAACGTGGAGAGATCCAAATTTTTGAAAGAAAACAGAGGTGTTTTTTGCAAAGTGACTACCTGTAGATTTTGGCCTGTAGCTCAGCCACCACCTAGGGAAACCTACCAAACCTGTGCATTTATGAAAACTAGAGACCTAGGGGAATCCAAGATGTGGAGACTTGTGTGGTTCGGACGAGGTTCTGTTACACAGAATCCTTTGCAAACCTCAAAATTTGGCTAAAAAAACACATGTGCCTCACATTTCTGTGGCAGAAAGTTCTGGAATCTGAGAGGAGCCACAAATTTCCTTCCACCCAGCGTTCCCCCACGTCTCCCGATAAAAATGATACCTCACTTTTGTGGGTAGGCCTAGCGCCCGCGACAGGAAATGCCCCAAAGCGCAACGTGGACAGATCCAATTTTTTTAAAGAAAACAGAGGTTTTTTTTTGCAAAGTGCCTACCTGTAGATTTTGGCTTGTAGCTCAGCCACCACCTAGGGAAACCTACCAAACCTGTGTATTTCTGAAAACTAGAGACCTGGGGAATCCAAGATGGGGTGACTTGTGTGGCTCGGACCAGGTTCTGTTACCCAGAATGCTTTGCAAACCTCAAAATTTGGCTAAAAAAACACAGGTTCCTCAAATTTCTGTGGCAGAAAGTTCTGGAATCTGAGAGGAGCCACAAATTTCCTTCCACACAGCGTTCCCCCACGTCTCCCGACAAAAATGATACCTCACTTGTGTGGGTAGGCCTAGCGCCTGCGACAGGAAACGCCCCAAAGCGCAACGTGGACACATCCAATTTTTTGAAAGAAAACAGAGGTGTTTTTTGCAAAGTGCCTACCTGTAGATTTTGGCCTGTAGCTCAGCCGCCACCTAGGTAAACCTACCAAACCTGTGCATTTCTGAAAACTAGAGACCTAGGGGAATCCAAGATGGGGGACTTGTGTGGCTCGGACCAGGTTCTGTTACCCAGAATCCTTTGCAAACCTCAAAATTTGGCTATAAAAACACATGTTCCTCACATTTCTGTGGCAGAAAGTTCTGGAATCTCAGAGGAGCCACGAATTTCCTTCCACCCAGCGTTCCCACACGTCTCCCGATAAAAATGATACCTCACTTGTGTGGGTAGGACTAGCGCCCGTGACAGGAAACGCCCCAAAGCGCAACGTGGACACATCCAAATTTTAGAAAGAAAACAGAGGTGTTTTTTGCAAAGTGCCTACCTGTAGATTTTGGCCTGTAGCTCAGCCGCCACCTAGGGAAACCTACCAAACCTGTGCATTTCTGACAACTAGAGACCTAGGGGAATCCAAGATGGGGTGACTTGTGTGGCTCGGACCAGGTTCTGTTACCCAGAATCCTTTGCAAACCTCAAATTTGGCTAAAAAAACACATGTTCCTCACATTTCTGTGGCAGAAAGTTCTGGAATCTGAGAGGAGCCACAAATTTCCTTCCACCCAACGTTCCCCCACGTCTCCCGATAAAAATGATACCTCACTTGTGTGGGTAGGCCTAGCGCCCGCGACCGGAAACGCCCCAAAGCGCAACGTGGACACATCCAATTTTTTGAAAGAAAACAGAGGTGTTTTTTGCAAAGTGCCTACCTGTAGATTTTGGCCTGTAGCTCTGCCGCCACCTAGGGAAACCTACCAAACCTGTGCATTTCTGAAAACTAGAGACCTAGGGGAATCCAAGATGGAGTGACTTGTGTGGCTCGGACCAGATTCTGCTACCCAGAATCCTTTGCAAACCTCAAAATTTGGCTAAAAAAACACATGTTCCTCACATTTCTGTGGCAGAAACTTCTGGAATCTGAGAGGAGCCACAAATTTCCTTCCACCCAGCATTCCCCCACGTCTCCCGATAAAAATGATACCTCACTTGTGTGGGTAGGCCCAGCGCCCGCAACAGGAAACGCCCCAAAGTGCAACGTGGACACATCCAAATTTTTTAAAGAAAACAGAGGTGTTTTTTGCAAAGTGCCTACCTGTAGATTTTGGCCTGTAGCTCAGCCGCCACCTAGGGAAACCTACCAAACCTGTGCATTTCTGAAAACTAGAGACCTAGGGGAATCCAAGATGGGGTGACTTGTGTGGCTCGGACCAGGTTCTGTTACCCAGAATCCTTTGCAAACCTCAAATTTGGCTAAAAAAACACATGTTCCTCACATTTCTGTGGCAGAAAGTTCTGGAATCTGAGAGGAGCCACAAATTTCCTTCCACCCAACGTTCCCTCACGTCTCCCGATAAAAATGATACCTCGTTTGTGTGGGTAGGCCTAGCGCCCGCGACAGGAAACGCCCAAAAGCGCAACGTGGACACATCCAATTTTTTGAAAGAAAACAGAGGTGTTTTTTGCAAAGTGCCTACCTGTAGATTTTGGCCTGTAGCTCAGCCGCCACCTAGGGAAACCTACCAAACCTGCTGCATTTCTGACAACTGGAGACCTAGGGGAATCCAAGATGGGGTGACTTGTGTGGCTCGGACCAGGTTCTGTTACCCAGAATCCTTTGCAAACCTCAGAATTTGGCAAAAAAAACACATGTTCCTCACATTTCTGTGGCAGAAAGTTGTGGAATCTGAGAGGAGCCACAAATTTCCTTCCACCCAGCGTTCCCCCACGTCTCCCGATAAAAATGGTACCTCACTTGTGTGGGTAGGACTAACGCCCGCGACAGCAAACGCCCCAAAGCGCAACGTGGACACATCCAATTTTTTGAAAGAAAACAGATGTGTTTTTTGCAAAGTGCCTACCTGTAGATTTTGGCCTGTAGCTCAGCCGCCACCTAGGGAAACCTACCAAACCTGTGCATTTCTGAAAACTAGAGACCTAGGGGAATCCAAGATGGGGTGACTTGTGTGGCTCGGACCAGGTTCTGTTACCCAGAATCCTTTGCAAACCTCAAATTTGGCTAAAAAAACACATGTTCCTCACATTTCTGTGGTAGAAAGTTCTGGAATCTGAGAGGAGCCACAAATTTCCTTCCACCCAACGTTCCCTCACGTCTCCCGATAAAAATGATACCTCACTTGTGTGGGTAGGCCTAGCGCCCGCGACCGGAAACGCCCCAAAGCGCAACGTGGACACATCCAAATTTTTGAAAGAAAACAGAGGTGTTTTTTGCAAAGTGCCTACCTGTAGATTTTGGCCTGTAGCTCAGCCGCCACCTAGGGAAACCTACCAAACCTGTGCATTTCTGAAAACTAGAGACCTAGGGGAATCCAAGATGGGGTGACTTGTGTGGCTCGGACCAGGTTCTGTTACACAGAATCCTTTGCAAACCTCAAAATTTGGCTAAAAAAACACATGTTCCTCACCTTTCTGTGGCAGAAAGTTCTGGAATCTGAGAGGAGCCACAAGTTTCCTTCCACCCAGCGTTCCACCACGTCTCCCGATAAAAATGATACCTCGTTTGTGTGAGTAGGCCTAGCGCCCGCGACAGGAAACGCCCCAAAGCGCAACGTGGACACATCAACATTTTTGAAAGAAAACAGAGGTGTTTATTGCAAAGTGCCTACCTGTAGATTTTGGCCTCTAGCTCAGCCGCCACCTAGGGAAACCTACGAATCCTGTGCATTTCTGAAAACTAGAGACCTAGCGGAATCCAAGATGGGGTGACTTGTGTGGCTCGGACCAGGTTCTGTTACCCAGAATCCTTTGCAAACCTCAAAATGTGGCTAAAAAAACACATGTTCCTCACATTTCTGTGGCAGAAAGTTCTGGAATCTGAGAGGAGCCACAAATTTCCTTCCACCCAGCGTTCCCCCACGTCTCCCGATAAAAATGATACCTCACTTGTGTGGGTAGGCCTAGCGCCCGCGACAGGAAACTCCCCAAAGCGCAACGTGGACAGATCCAAATTTTTGAAAGAAAACAAAAGTGTTTTTTGCAAAGTGACTACCTGTAGATTTTGGCCTGTAGCTCAGCCGCCACCTAGGGAAACCTACCAAACCTGTGCATTTCTGAAAACTAGAGACCTAGAGGAATCCAAGATGGGGAGACTTGTGTGGCTCGGACCAGGTTCTGTTACCCAGAATCCTTTGCAAACCTCAAAATTTGGTTAAAAAAACACAGGTTCCTCAAATTTCTGTGGCAGAAAGTTCTGGAATCTGAGAGGAGCCACAAATTTCCTTCCACACAGCGTTCCCCCACGTCTCCCGACAAAAATGATACCTCACTTGTGTGGGTAGGCCTAGCGCCTGCGACAGGAAACGCCCCAAAGCGCAACGTGGACACATCCAATTTTTTGAAAGAAAACAGAGGTGTTTTTTGCAAAGTGCCTACCTGTAGATTTTGGCCTGTAGCTCAGCCGCCACCTAGGTAAACCTACCAAACCTGTGCATTTCTGAAAACTAGAGACCTAGGGGAATCCAAGATGGGGTGACTTGTGTGGCTCGGACCAGGTTCTGTTACCCAGAATCCTTTGCAAACCTCAAAATTTGGCTATAAAAACACATGTTCCTCACATTTCTGTGGCAGAAAGTTCTGGAATCTCAGAGGAGCCACGAATTTCCTTCCACCCAGCGTTCCCACACGTCTCCCGATAAAAATGATACCTCACTTGTGTGTGTAGGACTAGCGCCCGTGACAGGAAACGCCCCAAAGCGCAACGTGGACACATCCAAATTTTAGAAAGAAAACAGAGGTGTTTTTTGCAAAGTGCCTACCTGTAGATTTTGGCCTGTAGCTCAGCCGCCACCTAGGGAAACCTACCAAACCTGTGCATTTCTGACAACTAGAGACCTAGGGGAATCCAAGATGGGGTGACTTGTGTGGCTCGGACCAGGTTCTGTTACCCAGAATCCTTTGCAAACCTCAAATTTGGCTAAAAAAACACATGTTCCTCACATTTCTGTGGCAGAAAGTTCTGGAATCTGAGAGGAGCCACAAATTTCCTTCCACCCAACGTTCCCCCACGTCTCCCGATAAAAATGATACCTCACTTGTGTGGGTAGGCCTAGCGCACGCGACCGGAAACGCCCCAAAGCGCAACGTGGACACATCCAATTTTTTGAAAGAAAACAGAGGTGTTTTTTGCAAAGTGCCTACCTGTAGATTTTGGCCTGTAGCTCTGCCGCCACCTAGGGAAACCTACCATACCTGTGCATTTCTGAAAACTAGAGACCTAGGGGAATCCAAGATGGGGTGACTTGTGTGGCTCGGACCAGATTCTGCTACCCAGAATCCTTTGCAAACCTCAAAATTTGGCTAAAAAAACACATGTTCCTCACATTTCTGTGGCAGAAACTTCTGGAATCTGAGAGGAGCCACAAATTTCCTTCCACCCAGCATTCCCCCACGTCTCCCGATAAAAATGATACCTCACTTGTGTGGGTAGGCCCAGCGCCCGCAACAGGAAACGCCCCAAAGTGCAACGTGGACACATCCAAATTTTTTAAAGAAAACAGAGGTGTTTTTTGCAAAGTGCCTACCTGTAGATTTTGGCCTGTAGCTCAGCCGCCACCTAGGGAAACCTACCAAACCTGTGCATTTCTGAAAACTAGAGACCTAGGGGAATCCAAGATGGGGTGACTTGTGTGGCTCGGACCAGGTTCTGTTACCCAGAATCCTTTGCAAACCTCAAATTTGGCTAAAAAAACACATGTTCCTCACATTTCTGTGGCAGAAAGTTCTGGAATCTGAGAGGAGCCACAAATTTCCTTCCACCCAACGTTCCCTCACGTCTCCCGATAAAAATGATACCTCGTTTGTGTGGGTAGGCCTAGCGCCCGCGACAGGAAACGCCCAAAAGCGCAACGTGGACACATCCAATTTTTTGAAAGAAAACAGAGGTGTTTTTTGCAAAGTGCCTACCTGTAGATTTTGGCCTGTAGCTCAGCCGCCACCTAGGGAAACCTACCAAACCTGCTGCATTTCTGACAACTGGAGACCTAGGGGAATCCAAGATGGGGTGACTTGTGTGGCTCGGACCAGGTTCTGTTACCCAGAATCCTTTGCAAACCTCAGAATTTGGCAAAAAAAACACATGTTCCTCACATTTCTGTGGCAGAAAGTTGTGGAAACTGAGAGGAGCCACAAATTTCCTTCCACCCAGCGTTCCCCCACGTCTCCCGATAAAAATGGTACCTCACTTGTGTGGGTAGGACTAACGCCCGCGACAGCAAACGCCCCAAAGCGCAACGTGGACACATCCAATTTTTTGAAAGAAAACAGATGTGTTTTTTGCAAAGTGCCTACCTGTAGATTTTGGCCTGTAGCTCAGCCGCCACCTAGGGAAACCTACCAAACCTGTGCATTTCTGAAAACTAGAGACCTAGGGGAATCCAAGATGGGGTGACTTGTGTGGCTCGGACCAGGTTCTGTTACCCAGAATCCTTTGCAAACCTCAAATTTGGCTAAAAAAACACATTTTCCTCACATTTCTGTGGTAGAAAGTTCTGGAATCTGAGAGGAGCCACAAATTTCCTTCCACCCAACGTTCCCTCACGTCTCCCGATAAAAATGATACCTCACTTGTGTGGGTAGGCCTAGCGCCCGCGACCGGAAACGCCCCAAAGCGCAACGTGGACACATCCAAATTTTTGAAAGAAAACAGAGGTGTTTTTTGCAAAGTGCCTACCTGTAGATTTTGGCCTGTAGCTCAGCCGCCACCTAGGGAAACCTACCAAACCTGTGCATTTCTGAAAACTAGAGACCTAGGGGAATCCAAGATGGGGTGACTTGTGTGGCTCGGACCAGGTTCTGTTACACAGAATCCTTTGCAAACCTCAAAATTTGGCTAAAAAAACACATGTTCCTCATCTTTCTGTGGCAGAAAGTTCTGGAATCTGAGAGGAGCCACAAGTTTCCTTCCACCCAGCGTTCCACCACGTCTCCCGATAAAAATGATACCTCGTTTGTGTGAGTAGGCCTAGCGCCCGCGACAGGAAACGCCCCAAAGCGCAACGTGGACACATCAACATTTTTGAAAGAAAACAGAGGTGTTTATTGCAAAGTGCCTACCTGTAGATTTTGGCCTCTAGCTCAGCCGCCACCTAGGGAAACCTACCAAACCTGTGCATTTCTGAAAACTAGAGACCTAGCGGAATCCAAGATGGGGTGACTTGTGTGGCTCGGACCAGGTTCTGTTACCCAGAATCCTTTGCAAACCTCAAAATGTGGCTAAAAAAACACATGTTCCTCACATTTCTGTGGCAGAAAGTTCTGGAATCTGAGAGGAGCCACAAATTTCCTTCCACCCAGCGTTCCCCCACGTCTCCCGATAAAAATGATACCTTACTTGTGTGGGTAGGCCTAGCGCCCGCGACAGGAAACGCCCCAAAGCGCAACGTGGACAGATCAAAATTTTTGAAAGAAAACAAAAGTGTTTTTTGCAAAGTGACTACCTGTAGATTTTGGCCTGTAGCTCAGCCGCCACCTAGGGAAACCTACCAAACCTGTGCATTTCTGAAAACTAGAGACCTAGAGGAATCCAAGATGGGGAGACTTGTGTGGCTCGGACCAGGTTCTGTTACCCAGAATCCTTTGCAAACCTCAAAATTTGGCTAAAAAAACACATGTGCCTCACATTTCTGTGGCAGAAAGTTCTGGAATCTGAGAGGAGCCACAAATTTCCTTCCACCCAGCGTTCCCCCACGTCTCCCGATAAAAATGATACCTCACTTTTGTGGGTAGGCCTAGCGCCCGCAACAGGAAATGCCCCAAAGCACAACGTGGACAGATCCAATTTTTTTAAAGAAAACAGAGGTGTTTTTTGCAAAGTGCCTACCTGTAGATTTTAGCCTGTAGCTCAGCCACCACCTAGGGAAACCTACCAAACCTGTGCATTTCTGAAAACTAGAGACCTAGGGGAATCCAAGATGGGGTGACTTGTGTGGCTCGGACCAGGTTCTGTTACCCAGAATCCTTTGCAAACCTCAAAATTTGGCTAAAAAAACACAGGTTCCTCAAATTTCTGTGGCAGAAAGTTCTGGAATCTGAGAGGAGCCACAAATTTCCTTCCACCCAGCGTTCCCCCACGTCTCCCGATAAAAATGATACCTCACTTGTGTGGGTAGGCCTAGCGCCCGCGACAGGAAACTCCCCAAAGCGCAACGTGGACAGATCCAAATTTTTGAAAGAAAACAAAAGTGTTTTTTGCAAAGTGACTACCTGTAGATTTTGGCCTGTAGCTCAGCCGCCACCTAGGGAAACCTACCAAACCTGTGCATTTCTGAAAACTAGAGACCTAGAGGAATCCAAGATGGGGAGACTTGTGTGGCTCGGACCAGGTTCTGTTACCCAGAATCCTTTGCAAACCTCAAAATTTGGTTAAAAAAACACAGGTTCCTCAAATTTCTGTGGCAGAAAGTTCTGGAATCTGAGAGGAGCCACAAATTTCCTTCCACACAGCGTTCCCCCACGTCTCCCGACAAAAATGATACCTCACTTGTGTGGGTAGGCCTAGCGCCTGCGACAGGAAACGCCCCAAAGCGCAACGTGGACACATCCAATTTTTTGAAAGAAAACAGAGGTGTTTTTTGCAAAGTGCCTACCTGTAGATTTTGGCCTGTAGCTCAGCCGCCACCTAGGTAAACCTACCAAACCTGTGCATTTCTGAAAACTAGAGACCTAGGGGAATCCAAGATGGGGTGACTTGTGTGGCTCGGACCAGGTTCTGTTACCCAGAATCCTTTGCAAACCTCAAAATTTGGCTATAAAAACACATGTTCCTCACATTTCTGTGGCAGAAAGTTCTGGAATCTCAGAGGAGCCACGAATTTCCTTCCACCCAGCGTTCCCCCACGTCTCCCGATAAAAATGATACCTCACTTTTGTGGGTAGGCCTAGCGCCCGCAACAGGAAATGCCCCAAAGCACAACGTGGACAGATCCAATTTTTTTAAAGAAAACAGAGGTGTTTTTTGCAAAGTGCCTACCTGTAGATTTTAGCCTGTAGCTCAGCCACCACCTAGGGAAACCTACCAAACCTGTGCATTTCTGAAAACTAGAGACCTAGGGGAATCCAAGATGTGGAGACTTGTGTGGTTCGGACGAGGTTCTGTTACACAGAATCCTTTGCAAACCTCAAAATTTGGCTAAAAAAACACATGTGCCTCACATTTCTGTGGCAGAAAGTTCTGGAATCTGAGAGGAGCCACAAATTTCCTTCCACCCAGCGTTCCCCCACGTCTCCCGATAAAAATGATACCTCACTTTTGTGGGTAGGCCTAGCGCCCGCGACAGGAAATGCCCCAAAGCGCAACGTGGACAGATCCAATTTTTTTAAAGAAAACAGAGGTTTTTTTTTGCAAAGTGCCTACCTGTAGATTTTGGCCTGTAGCTCAGCCACCACCTAGGGAAACCTACCAAACCTGTGTATTTCTGAAAACTAGAGACCTGGGGAATCCAAGATGGGGTGACTTGTGTGGCTCGGACCAGGTTCTGTTACCCAGAATGCTTTGCAAACCTCAAAATTTGGCTAAAAAAACACAGGTTCCTCAAATTTCTGTGGCAGAAAGTTCTGGAATCTGAGAGGAGCCACAAATTTCCTTCCACACAGCGTTCCCCCACGTCTCCCGACAAAAATGATACCTCACTTGTGTGGGTAGGCCTAGCGCCTGCGACAGGAAACGCCCCAAAGCGCAACGTGGACACATCCAATTTTTTGAAAGAAAACAGAGGTGTTTTTTGCAAAGTGCCTACCTGTAGATTTTGGCCTGTAGCTCAGCCGCCACCTAGGTAAACCTACCAAACCTGTGCATTTCTGAAAACTAGAGACCTAGGGGAATCCAAGATGGGGGACTTGTGTGGCTCGGACCAGGTTCTGTTACCCAGAATCCTTTGCAAACCTCAAAATTTGGCTATAAAAACACATGTTCCTCACATTTCTGTGGCAGAAAGTTCTGGAATCTCAGAGGAGCCACGAATTTCCTTCCACCCAGCGTTCCCACACGTCTCCCGATAAAAATGATACCTCACTTGTGTGGGTAGGACTAGCGCCCGTGACAGGAAACGCCCCAAAGCGCAACGTGGACACATCCAAATTTTAGAAAGAAAACAGAGGTGTTTTTTGCAAAGTGCCTACCTGTAGATTTTGGCCTGTAGCTCAGCCGCCACCTAGGGAAACCTACCAAACCTGTGCATTTCTGACAACTAGAGACCTAGGGGAATCCAAGATGGGGTGACTTGTGTGGCTCGGACCAGGTTCTGTTACCCAGAATCCTTTGCAAACCTCAAATTTGGCTAAAAAAACACATGTTCCTCACATTTCTGTGGCAGAAAGTTCTGGAATCTGAGAGGAGCCACAAATTTCCTTCCACCCAACGTTCCCCCACGTCTCCCGATAAAAATGATACCTCACTTGTGTGGGTAGGCCTAGCGCCCGCGACCGGAAACGCCCCAAAGCGCAACGTGGACACATCCAATTTTTTGAAAGAAAACAGAGGTGTTTTTTGCAAAGTGCCTACCTGTAGATTTTGGCCTGTAGCTCTGCCGCCACCTAGGGAAACCTACCAAACCTGTGCATTTCTGAAAACTAGAGACCTAGGGGAATCCAAGATGGAGTGACTTGTGTGGCTCGGACCAGATTCTGCTACCCAGAATCCTTTGCAAACCTCAAAATTTGGCTAAAAAAACACATGTTCCTCACATTTCTGTGGCAGAAACTTCTGGAATCTGAGAGGAGCCACAAATTTCCTTCCACCCAGCATTCCCCCACGTCTCCCGATAAAAATGATACCTCACTTGTGTGGGTAGGCCCAGCGCCCGCAACAGGAAACGCCCCAAAGTGCAACGTGGACACATCCAAATTTTTTAAAGAAAACAGAGGTGTTTTTTGCAAAGTGCCTACCTGTAGATTTTGGCCTGTAGCTCAGCCGCCACCTAGGGAAACCTACCAAACCTGTGCATTTCTGAAAACTAGAGACCTAGGGGAATCCAAGATGGGGTGACTTGTGTGGCTCGGACCAGGTTCTGTTACCCAGAATCCTTTGCAAACCTCAAATTTGGCTAAAAAAACACATGTTCCTCACATTTCTGTGGCAGAAAGTTCTGGAATCTGAGAGGAGCCACAAATTTCCTTCCACCCAACGTTCCCTCACGTCTCCCGATAAAAATGATACCTCGTTTGTGTGGGTAGGCCTAGCGCCCGCGACAGGAAACGCCCAAAAGCGCAACGTGGACACATCCAATTTTTTGAAAGAAAACAGAGGTGTTTTTTGCAAAGTGCCTACCTGTAGATTTTGGCCTGTAGCTCAGCCGCCACCTAGGGAAACCTACCAAACCTGCTGCATTTCTGACAACTGGAGACCTAGGGGAATCCAAGATGGGGTGACTTGTGTGGCTCGGACCAGGTTCTGTTACCCAGAATCCTTTGCAAACCTCAGAATTTGGCAAAAAAAACACATGTTCCTCACATTTCTGTGGCAGAAAGTTGTGGAATCTGAGAGGAGCCACAAATTTCCTTCCACCCAGCGTTCCCCCACGTCTCCCGATAAAAATGGTACCTCACTTGTGTGGGTAGGACTAACGCCCGCGACAGCAAACGCCCCAAAGCGCAACGTGGACACATCCAATTTTTTGAAAGAAAACAGATGTGTTTTTTGCAAAGTGCCTACCTGTAGATTTTGGCCTGTAGCTCAGCCGCCACCTAGGGAAACCTACCAAACCTGTGCATTTCTGAAAACTAGAGACCTAGGGGAATCCAAGATGGGGTGACTTGTGTGGCTCGGACCAGGTTCTGTTACCCAGAATCCTTTGCAAACCTCAAATTTGGCTAAAAAAACACATGTTCCTCACATTTCTGTGGTAGAAAGTTCTGGAATCTGAGAGGAGCCACAAATTTCCTTCCACCCAACGTTCCCTCACGTCTCCCGATAAAAATGATACCTCACTTGTGTGGGTAGGCCTAGCGCCCGCGACCGGAAACGCCCCAAAGCGCAACGTGGACACATCCAAATTTTTGAAAGAAAACAGAGGTGTTTTTTGCAAAGTGCCTACCTGTAGATTTTGGCCTGTAGCTCAGCCGCCACCTAGGGAAACCTACCAAACCTGTGCATTTCTGAAAACTAGAGACCTAGGGGAATCCAAGATGGGGTGACTTGTGTGGCTCGGACCAGGTTCTGTTACACAGAATCCTTTGCAAACCTCAAAATTTGGCTAAAAAAACACATGTTCCTCACCTTTCTGTGGCAGAAAGTTCTGGAATCTGAGAGGAGCCACAAGTTTCCTTCCACCCAGCGTTCCACCACGTCTCCCGATAAAAATGATACCTCGTTTGTGTGAGTAGGCCTAGCGCCCGCGACAGGAAACGCCCCAAAGCGCAACGTGGACACATCAACATTTTTGAAAGAAAACAGAGGTGTTTATTGCAAAGTGCCTACCTGTAGATTTTGGCCTCTAGCTCAGCCGCCACCTAGGGAAACCTACGAATCCTGTGCATTTCTGAAAACTAGAGACCTAGCGGAATCCAAGATGGGGTGACTTGTGTGGCTCGGACCAGGTTCTGTTACCCAGAATCCTTTGCAAACCTCAAAATGTGGCTAAAAAAACACATGTTCCTCACATTTCTGTGGCAGAAAGTTCTGGAATCTGAGAGGAGCCACAAATTTCCTTCCACCCAGCGTTCCCCCACGTCTCCCGATAAAAATGATACCTCACTTGTGTGGGTAGGCCTAGCGCCCGCGACAGGAAACTCCCCAAAGCGCAACGTGGACAGATCCAAATTTTTGAAAGAAAACAAAAGTGTTTTTTGCAAAGTGACTACCTGTAGATTTTGGCCTGTAGCTCAGCCGCCACCTAGGGAAACCTACCAAACCTGTGCATTTCTGAAAACTAGAGACCTAGAGGAATCCAAGATGGGGAGACTTGTGTGGCTCGGACCAGGTTCTGTTACCCAGAATCCTTTGCAAACCTCAAAATTTGGTTAAAAAAACACAGGTTCCTCAAATTTCTGTGGCAGAAAGTTCTGGAATCTGAGAGGAGCCACAAATTTCCTTCCACACAGCGTTCCCCCACGTCTCCCGACAAAAATGATACCTCACTTGTGTGGGTAGGCCTAGCGCCTGCGACAGGAAACGCCCCAAAGCGCAACGTGGACACATCCAATTTTTTGAAAGAAAACAGAGGTGTTTTTTGCAAAGTGCCTACCTGTAGATTTTGGCCTGTAGCTCAGCCGCCACCTAGGTAAACCTACCAAACCTGTGCATTTCTGAAAACTAGAGACCTAGGGGAATCCAAGATGGGGTGACTTGTGTGGCTCGGACCAGGTTCTGTTACCCAGAATCCTTTGCAAACCTCAAAATTTGGCTATAAAAACACATGTTCCTCACATTTCTGTGGCAGAAAGTTCTGGAATCTCAGAGGAGCCACGAATTTCCTTCCACCCAGCGTTCCCACACGTCTCCCGATAAAAATGATACCTCACTTGTGTGTGTAGGACTAGCGCCCGTGACAGGAAACGCCCCAAAGCGCAACGTGGACACATCCAAATTTTAGAAAGAAAACAGAGGTGTTTTTTGCAAAGTGCCTACCTGTAGATTTTGGCCTGTAGCTCAGCCGCCACCTAGGGAAACCTACCAAACCTGTGCATTTCTGACAACTAGAGACCTAGGGGAATCCAAGATGGGGTGACTTGTGTGGCTCGGACCAGGTTCTGTTACCCAGAATCCTTTGCAAACCTCAAATTTGGCTAAAAAAACACATGTTCCTCACATTTCTGTGGCAGAAAGTTCTGGAATCTGAGAGGAGCCACAAATTTCCTTCCACCCAACGTTCCCCCACGTCTCCCGATAAAAATGATACCTCACTTGTGTGGGTAGGCCTAGCGCACGCGACCGGAAACGCCCCAAAGCGCAACGTGGACACATCCAATTTTTTGAAAGAAAACAGAGGTGTTTTTTGCAAAGTGCCTACCTGTAGATTTTGGCCTGTAGCTCTGCCGCCACCTAGGGAAACCTACCATACCTGTGCATTTCTGAAAACTAGAGACCTAGGGGAATCCAAGATGGGGTGACTTGTGTGGCTCGGACCAGATTCTGCTACCCAGAATCCTTTGCAAACCTCAAAATTTGGCTAAAAAAACACATGTTCCTCACATTTCTGTGGCAGAAACTTCTGGAATCTGAGAGGAGCCACAAATTTCCTTCCACCCAGCATTCCCCCACGTCTCCCGATAAAAATGATACCTCACTTGTGTGGGTAGGCCCAGCGCCCGCAACAGGAAACGCCCCAAAGTGCAACGTGGACACATCCAAATTTTTTAAAGAAAACAGAGGTGTTTTTTGCAAAGTGCCTACCTGTAGATTTTGGCCTGTAGCTCAGCCGCCACCTAGGGAAACCTACCAAACCTGTGCATTTCTGAAAACTAGAGACCTAGGGGAATCCAAGATGGGGTGACTTGTGTGGCTCGGACCAGGTTCTGTTACCCAGAATCCTTTGCAAACCTCAAATTTGGCTAAAAAAACACATGTTCCTCACATTTCTGTGGCAGAAAGTTCTGGAATCTGAGAGGAGCCACAAATTTCCTTCCACCCAACGTTCCCTCACGTCTCCCGATAAAAATGATACCTCGTTTGTGTGGGTAGGCCTAGCGCCCGCGACAGGAAACGCCCAAAAGCGCAACGTGGACACATCCAATTTTTTGAAAGAAAACAGAGGTGTTTTTTGCAAAGTGCCTACCTGTAGATTTTGGCCTGTAGCTCAGCCGCCACCTAGGGAAACCTACCAAACCTGCTGCATTTCTGACAACTGGAGACCTAGGGGAATCCAAGATGGGGTGACTTGTGTGGCTCGGACCAGGTTCTGTTACCCAGAATCCTTTGCAAACCTCAGAATTTGGCAAAAAAAACACATGTTCCTCACATTTCTGTGGCAGAAAGTTGTGGAAACTGAGAGGAGCCACAAATTTCCTTCCACCCAGCGTTCCCCCACGTCTCCCGATAAAAATGGTACCTCACTTGTGTGGGTAGGACTAACGCCCGCGACAGCAAACGCCCCAAAGCGCAACGTGGACACATCCAATTTTTTGAAAGAAAACAGATGTGTTTTTTGCAAAGTGCCTACCTGTAGATTTTGGCCTGTAGCTCAGCCGCCACCTAGGGAAACCTACCAAACCTGTGCATTTCTGAAAACTAGAGACCTAGGGGAATCCAAGATGGGGTGACTTGTGTGGCTCGGACCAGGTTCTGTTACCCAGAATCCTTTGCAAACCTCAAATTTGGCTAAAAAAACACATTTTCCTCACATTTCTGTGGTAGAAAGTTCTGGAATCTGAGAGGAGCCACAAATTTCCTTCCACCCAACGTTCCCTCACGTCTCCCGATAAAAATGATACCTCACTTGTGTGGGTAGGCCTAGCGCCCGCGACCGGAAACGCCCCAAAGCGCAACGTGGACACATCCAAATTTTTGAAAGAAAACAGAGGTGTTTTTTGCAAAGTGCCTACCTGTAGATTTTGGCCTGTAGCTCAGCCGCCACCTAGGGAAACCTACCAAACCTGTGCATTTCTGAAAACTAGAGACCTAGGGGAATCCAAGATGGGGTGACTTGTGTGGCTCGGACCAGGTTCTGTTACACAGAATCCTTTGCAAACCTCAAAATTTGGCTAAAAAAACACATGTTCCTCATCTTTCTGTGGCAGAAAGTTCTGGAATCTGAGAGGAGCCACAAGTTTCCTTCCACCCAGCGTTCCACCACGTCTCCCGATAAAAATGATACCTCGTTTGTGTGAGTAGGCCTAGCGCCCGCGACAGGAAACGCCCCAAAGCGCAACGTGGACACATCAACATTTTTGAAAGAAAACAGAGGTGTTTATTGCAAAGTGCCTACCTGTAGATTTTGGCCTCTAGCTCAGCCGCCACCTAGGGAAACCTACCAAACCTGTGCATTTCTGAAAACTAGAGACCTAGCGGAATCCAAGATGGGGTGACTTGTGTGGCTCGGACCAGGTTCTGTTACCCAGAATCCTTTGCAAACCTCAAAATGTGGCTAAAAAAACACATGTTCCTCACATTTCTGTGGCAGAAAGTTCTGGAATCTGAGAGGAGCCACAAATTTCCTTCCACCCAGCGTTCCCCCACGTCTCCCGATAAAAATGATACCTTACTTGTGTGGGTAGGCCTAGCGCCCGCGACAGGAAACGCCCCAAAGCGCAACGTGGACAGATCAAAATTTTTGAAAGAAAACAAAAGTGTTTTTTGCAAAGTGACTACCTGTAGATTTTGGCCTGTAGCTCAGCCGCCACCTAGGGAAACCTACCAAACCTGTGCATTTCTGAAAACTAGAGACCTAGAGGAATCCAAGATGGGGAGACTTGTGTGGCTCGGACCAGGTTCTGTTACCCAGAATCCTTTGCAAACCTCAAAATTTGGCTAAAAAAACACATGTGCCTCACATTTCTGTGGCAGAAAGTTCTGGAATCTGAGAGGAGCCACAAATTTCCTTCCACCCAGCGTTCCCCCACGTCTCCCGATAAAAATGATACCTCACTTTTGTGGGTAGGCCTAGCGCCCGCAACAGGAAATGCCCCAAAGCACAACGTGGACAGATCCAATTTTTTTAAAGAAAACAGAGGTGTTTTTTGCAAAGTGCCTACCTGTAGATTTTAGCCTGTAGCTCAGCCACCACCTAGGGAAACCTACCAAACCTGTGCATTTCTGAAAACTAGAGACCTAGGGGAATCCAAGATGGGGTGACTTGTGTGGCTCGGACCAGGTTCTGTTACCCAGAATCCTTTGCAAACCTCAAAATTTGGCTAAAAAAACACAGGTTCCTCAAATTTCTGTGGCAGAAAGTTCTGGAATCTGAGAGGAGCCACAAATTTCCTTCCACCCAGCGTTCCCCCACGTCTCCCGATAAAAATGATACCTCACTTGTGTGGGTAGGCCTAGCGCCCGCGACAGGAAACTCCCCAAAGCGCAACGTGGACAGATCCAAATTTTTGAAAGAAAACAAAAGTGTTTTTTGCAAAGTGACTACCTGTAGATTTTGGCCTGTAGCTCAGCCGCCACCTAGGGAAACCTACCAAACCTGTGCATTTCTGAAAACTAGAGACCTAGAGGAATCCAAGATGGGGAGACTTGTGTGGCTCGGACCAGGTTCTGTTACCCAGAATCCTTTGCAAACCTCAAAATTTGGTTAAAAAAACACAGGTTCCTCAAATTTCTGTGGCAGAAAGTTCTGGAATCTGAGAGGAGCCACAAATTTCCTTCCACACAGCGTTCCCCCACGTCTCCCGACAAAAATGATACCTCACTTGTGTGGGTAGGCCTAGCGCCTGCGACAGGAAACGCCCCAAAGCGCAACGTGGACACATCCAATTTTTTGAAAGAAAACAGAGGTGTTTTTTGCAAAGTGCCTACCTGTAGATTTTGGCCTGTAGCTCAGCCGCCACCTAGGTAAACCTACCAAACCTGTGCATTTCTGAAAACTAGAGACCTAGGGGAATCCAAGATGGGGTGACTTGTGTGGCTCGGACCAGGTTCTGTTACCCAGAATCCTTTGCAAACCTCAAAATTTGGCTATAAAAACACATGTTCCTCACATTTCTGTGGCAGAAAGTTCTGGAATCTCAGAGGAGCCACGAATTTCCTTCCACCCAGCGTTCCCACACGTCTCCCGATAAAAATGATACCTCACTTGTGTGTGTAGGACTAGCGCCCGTGACAGGAAACGCCCCAAAGCGCAACGTGGACACATCCAAATTTTAGAAAGAAAACAGAGGTGTTTTTTGCAAAGTGCCTACCTGTAGATTTTGGCCTGTAGCTCAGCCGCCACCTAGGGAAACCTACCAAACCTGTGCATTTCTGACAACTAGAGACCTAGGGGAATCCAAGATGGGGTGACTTGTGTGGCTCGGACCAGGTTCTGTTACCCAGAATCCTTTGCAAACCTCAAATTTGGCTAAAAAAACACATGTTCCTCACATTTCTGTGGCAGAAAGTTCTGGAATCTGAGAGGAGCCACAAATTTCCTTCCACCCAACGTTCCCCCACGTCTCCCGATAAAAATGATACCTCACTTGTGTGGGTAGGCCTAGCGCACGCGACCGGAAACGCCCCAAAGCGCAACGTGGACACATCCAATTTTTTGAAAGAAAACAGAGGTGTTTTTTGCAAAGTGCCTACCTGTAGATTTTGGCCTGTAGCTCTGCCGCCACCTAGGGAAACCTACCATACCTGTGCATTTCTGAAAACTAGAGACCTAGGGGAATCCAAGATGGGGTGACTTGTGTGGCTCGGACCAGATTCTGCTACCCAGAATCCTTTGCAAACCTCAAAATTTGGCTAAAAAAACACATGTTCCTCACATTTCTGTGGCAGAAACTTCTGGAATCTGAGAGGAGCCACAAATTTCCTTCCACCCAGCATTCCCCCACGTCTCCCGATAAAAATGATACCTCACTTGTGTGGGTAGGCCCAGCGCCCGCAACAGGAAACGCCCCAAAGTGCAACGTGGACACATCCAAATTTTTTAAAGAAAACAGAGGTGTTTTTTGCAAAGTGCCTACCTGTAGATTTTGGCCTGTAGCTCAGCCGCCACCTAGGGAAACCTACCAAACCTGTGCATTTCTGAAAACTAGAGACCTAGGGGAATCCAAGATGGGGTGACTTGTGTGGCTCGGACCAGGTTCTGTTACCCAGAATCCTTTGCAAACCTCAAATTTGGCTAAAAAAACACATGTTCCTCACATTTCTGTGGCAGAAAGTTCTGGAATCTGAGAGGAGCCACAAATTTCCTTCCACCCAACGTTCCCTCACGTCTCCCGATAAAAATGATACCTCGTTTGTGTGGGTAGGCCTAGCGCCCGCGACAGGAAACGCCCAAAAGCGCAACGTGGACACATCCAATTTTTTGAAAGAAAACAGAGGTGTTTTTTGCAAAGTGCCTACCTGTAGATTTTGGCCTGTAGCTCAGCCGCCACCTAGGGAAACCTACCAAACCTGCTGCATTTCTGACAACTGGAGACCTAGGGGAATCCAAGATGGGGTGACTTGTGTGGCTCGGACCAGGTTCTGTTACCCAGAATCCTTTGCAAACCTCAGAATTTGGCAAAAAAAACACATGTTCCTCACATTTCTGTGGCAGAAAGTTGTGGAAACTGAGAGGAGCCACAAATTTCCTTCCACCCAGCGTTCCCCCACGTCTCCCGATAAAAATGGTACCTCACTTGTGTGGGTAGGACTAACGCCCGCGACAGCAAACGCCCCAAAGCGCAACGTGGACACATCCAATTTTTTGAAAGAAAACAGATGTGTTTTTTGCAAAGTGCCTACCTGTAGATTTTGGCCTGTAGCTCAGCCGCCACCTAGGGAAACCTACCAAACCTGTGCATTTCTGAAAACTAGAGACCTAGGGGAATCCAAGATGGGGTGACTTGTGTGGCTCGGACCAGGTTCTGTTACCCAGAATCCTTTGCAAACCTCAAATTTGGCTAAAAAAACACATTTTCCTCACATTTCTGTGGTAGAAAGTTCTGGAATCTGAGAGGAGCCACAAATTTCCTTCCACCCAACGTTCCCTCACGTCTCCCGATAAAAATGATACCTCACTTGTGTGGGTAGGCCTAGCGCCCGCGACCGGAAACGCCCCAAAGCGCAACGTGGACACATCCAAATTTTTGAAAGAAAACAGAGGTGTTTTTTGCAAAGTGCCTACCTGTAGATTTTGGCCTGTAGCTCAGCCGCCACCTAGGGAAACCTACCAAACCTGTGCATTTCTGAAAACTAGAGACCTAGGGGAATCCAAGATGGGGTGACTTGTGTGGCTCGGACCAGGTTCTGTTACACAGAATCCTTTGCAAACCTCAAAATTTGGCTAAAAAAACACATGTTCCTCATCTTTCTGTGGCAGAAAGTTCTGGAATCTGAGAGGAGCCACAAGTTTCCTTCCACCCAGCGTTCCACCACGTCTCCCGATAAAAATGATACCTCGTTTGTGTGAGTAGGCCTAGCGCCCGCGACAGGAAACGCCCCAAAGCGCAACGTGGACACATCAACATTTTTGAAAGAAAACAGAGGTGTTTATTGCAAAGTGCCTACCTGTAGATTTTGGCCTCTAGCTCAGCCGCCACCTAGGGAAACCTACCAAACCTGTGCATTTCTGAAAACTAGAGACCTAGCGGAATCCAAGATGGGGTGACTTGTGTGGCTCGGACCAGGTTCTGTTACCCAGAATCCTTTGCAAACCTCAAAATGTGGCTAAAAAAACACATGTTCCTCACATTTCTGTGGCAGAAAGTTCTGGAATCTGAGAGGAGCCACAAATTTCCTTCCACCCAGCGTTCCCCCACGTCTCCCGATAAAAATGATACCTTACTTGTGTGGGTAGGCCTAGCGCCCGCGACAGGAAACGCCCCAAAGCGCAACGTGGACAGATCAAAATTTTTGAAAGAAAACAAAAGTGTTTTTTGCAAAGTGACTACCTGTAGATTTTGGCCTGTAGCTCAGCCGCCACCTAGGGAAACCTACCAAACCTGTGCATTTCTGAAAACTAGAGACCTAGAGGAATCCAAGATGGGGAGACTTGTGTGGCTCGGACCAGGTTCTGTTACCCAGAATCCTTTGCAAACCTCAAAATTTGGCTAAAAAAACACATGTGCCTCACATTTCTGTGGCAGAAAGTTCTGGAATCTGAGAGGAGCCACAAATTTCCTTCCACCCAGCGTTCCCCCACGTCTCCCGATAAAAATGATACCTCACTTTTGTGGGTAGGCCTAGCGCCCGCAACAGGAAATGCCCCAAAGCACAACGTGGACAGATCCAATTTTTTTAAAGAAAACAGAGGTGTTTTTTGCAAAGTGCCTACCTGTAGATTTTAGCCTGTAGCTCAGCCACCACCTAGGGAAACCTACCAAACCTGTGCATTTCTGAAAACTAGAGACCTAGGGGAATCCAAGATGGGGTGACTTGTGTGGCTCGGACCAGGTTCTGTTACCCAGAATCCTTTGCAAACCTCAAAATTTGGCTAAAAAAACACAGGTTCCTCAAATTTCTGTGGCAGAAAGTTCTGGAATCTGAGAGGAGCCACAAATTTCCTTCCACCCAGCGTTCCCCCACGTCTCCCGATAAAAATGATACCTCACTTGTGTGGGTAGGCCTAGCGCCCGCGACAGGAAACGCCCCAAAGCGCAACGTGGACACATCCAATTTTTTTAAAGAAAACAGAGGTGTTTTTTGCAAAGTGCCTACCTGTAGATTTTGGCCTGTAGCTCAGCCGCCACCTAGGGTACCCTACCAAACCTGTGCATTTCTGAAAACTAGAGACCTAGGGGAATCTAAGATGGAGTGACTTGTGTGGCGCGGACCAGGTTCTGTTACCGAGAATCCTTTGCAAACCTCAAAAATTGGCTACAAAAACACATGTTCCTCACATTTCTGTGGCAGAAAGTTCTGGAATCTGAGAGGAGCCACACATTTCCTTCCACCCAACGTTCCCCCACGTCTCCCGATAAAAATGATACCTCACTTGTGTGGGTAGGCCTAGCGCCCGCGACCGGAAACGCCCCAAAGCGCAACGTGGACACATCCAATTTTTTGAAAGAAAACAGAGGTGTTTTTTGCAAAGTGCCTACCTGTAGATTTTGGCCTGTAGCTCTGCCGCCACCTAGGGAAACCTACCAAACCTGTGCATTTCTGAAAACTAGAGACCTAGGGGAATCCAAGATGGGGTGACTTGTGTGGCTCGGACCAGATTCTGTTACCCAGAATCCTTTGCAAACCTCAAAATTTGGCTAAAAAAACAGATGTTCCTCACATTTCTGTGGCAGAAACTTCTGGAATCTGAGAGGAGCCACAAATTTCCTTCCACCCAGCATTCCCCCACGTCTCCCGATAAAAATGATACCTCACTTGTGTGGGTAGGCCCAGCGCCCGCAACAGGAAACGCCCCAAAGTGCAACGTGGACACATCCAAATTTTTTAAAGAAAACAGAGGTGTTTTTTGCAAAGTGCCTACCTGTAGATTTTGGCCTGTAGCTCAGCCGCCACCTAGGGAAACCTACCAAACCTGTGCATTTCTGAAAACTAGAGACCTAGGGGAATCCAAGATGGGGTGACTTGTGTGGCTCGGACCAGGTTCTGTTACACAGAATCCTTTGCAAACCTCAAAATGTGGCTAAAAAAACACATGTTCCTCACATTTCTGTGGCAGAAAGTTCTGGAATCTGAGAGGAGCCACAAGTTTCCTTCCACCCAGCGTTCCACCACGTCTCCCGATAAAAATGATACCTCGTTTGTGTGGGTAGGCCTAGCGCCCGCGACAGGAAACGCCCCAAAGCGCAACGTGGACACATAAAAGTTTTTGAAAGAAAACAGAGGTGTTTATTGCAAAGTGCCTACCTGTCGATTTTGGCCTCTAGCTCAGCCGCCACCTAGCGAAACCTACCAAACCTGTTCATTTCTGAAAACTAGAGACCTAGCGGAATCCAAGATGGGGTGACTTGTGTGGCTCGGACCAGGTTCTGTTACACAGAATCCTTTGCAAACCTCAAAATGTGGCTAAAAAAACACATGTTCCTCACATTTCTGTGGCAGAAAGTTCTGGAATCTGAGAGGAGCCACAAGTTTCCTTCCACCCAGCGTTCCACCACGTCTCCCGATAAAAATGATACCTCGTTTGTGTGGGTAGGCCTAGCGCCCGCGACAGGAAACGCCCCAAAGCGCAACGTGGACACATAAAAGTTTTTTAAAGAAAACAGAGGTGTTTTTTGCAAAGTGCCTACCTGTAGATTTTGGCCTGTAGCTCAGCCGCCACCTAGGGTACCCTACCAAACCTGTGCATTTCTGAAAACTAGAGACCTAGGGGAATCTAAGATGGAGTGACTTGTGTGGCTCGGACCAGGTTCTGTTACCGAGAATCCTTTGCAAACCTCAAAAATTGGCTACAAAAACACATGTTCCTCACATTTCTGTGGCAGAAAGTTCTGGAATCTGAGAGGAGCCACACATTTCCTTCCACCCAACGTTCCCCCACGTCTCCCGATAAAAATGATACCTCACTTGTGTGGGTAGGCCTAGCGCCCGCGACCGGAAACGCCCCAAAGCGCAACGTGGACACATCCAATTTTTTGAAAGAAAACAGAGGTGTTTTTTGCAAAGTGCCTACCTGTAGATTTTGGCCTGTAGCTCTGCCGCCACCTAGGGAAACCTACCAAACCTGTGCATTTCTGAAAACTAGAGACCTAGGGGAATCCAAGATGGGGTGACTTGTGTGGCTCGGACCAGATTCTGTTACCCAGAATCCTTTGCAAACCTCAAAATTTGGCTAAAAAACAGATGTTCCTCACATTTCTGTGGCAGAAACTTCTGGAATCTGAGAGGAGCCACAAATTTCCTTCCACCCAGCATTCCCCCACGTCTCCCGATAAAAATGATACCTCACTTGTGTGGGTAGGCCCAGCGCCCGCAACAGGAAACGCCCCAAAGTGCAACGTGGACACATCCAAATTTTTTAAAGAAAACAGAGGTGTTTTTTGCAAAGTGCCTACCTGTAGATTTTGGCCTGTAGCTCAGCCGCCACCTAGGGAAACCTACCAAACCTGTGCATTTCTGAAAACTAGAGACCTAGGGGAATCCAAGATGGGGTGACTTGTGTGGCTCGGACCAGGTTCTGTTACACAGAATCCTTTGCAAACCTCAAAATGTGGCTAAAAAAACACATGTTCCTCACATTTCTGTGGCAGAAAGTTCTGGAATCTGAGAGGAGCCACAAGTTTCCTTCCACCCAGCGTTCCACCACGTCTCCCGATAAAAATGATACCTCGTTTGTGTGGGTAGGCCTAGCGCCCGCGACAGGAAACGCCCCAAAGCGCAACGTGGACACATAAAAGTTTTTGAAAGAAAACAGAGGTGTTTATTGCAAAGTGCCTACCTGTCGATTTTGGCCTCTAGCTCAGCCGCCACCTAGCGAAACCTACCAAACCTGTTCATTTCTGAAAACTAGAGACCTAGCGGAATCCAAGATGGGGTGACTTGTGTGGCTCGGACCAGGTTCTGTTACCCAGAATCCTTTGCAAACCTCAAAATGTGGCTAAAAAAACACATGTTCCTCACATTTCTGTGGCAGAAAGTTCTGGAATCTGAGAGGAGCCACAAATTACCTTCCACCCAGCGTTCCCCCACGTCTCCCGATAAAAATGATACCTCACTTGTGTGGGTAGGCCTAGCGCCCACGATAGGAAACGCCCCAAAGCGCAACGTGGACAGATCCAAATTTTTGAAAGAAAACAGAGGTGTTTTTTGCAAAGTGACTACCTGTAGATTTTGGCCTGTAGCTCAGCCGCCACCTAGGGAAACCTACCAAACCTGTGCATTTATGAAAACTAGAGACCTAGGGGAATCCAAGATGGGGAGACTTGTGTGGTTCGGACCAGGTTCTGTTACACAGAATCCTTTGCAAACCTCAAAATTTGGCTAAAAAAACACATGTGCCTCACATTTCTGTGGCAGAAAGTTCTGGAATCTGAGAGGAGCCACAAATTTCCTTCCACCCAGCGTTCCCCCACGTCTCCCGATAAAAATGATACCTCACTTTTGTGGGTAGGCCTAGCGCCCGCGACAGGAAATGCCCCAAAGCGCAACGTGGACAGATCCAATTTTTTTAAAGAAAACAGAGGTGTTTTTTGCAAAGTGCCTACCTGTAGATTTTGGCCTGTAGCTCAGCCACCACCTAGGGAAACCTACCAAACCTGTGCATTTCTGAAAACTAGAGACCTAGGGGAATCCAAGATGGGGTGACTTGTGTGGCTCGGACCAGGTTCTGTTACACAGAATCCTTTGCAAACCTCAAAATTTGGCTAAAAAAACACATGTTCCTCACATTTCTGTGGCAGAAAGTTCTGGAATCTGAGAGGAGCCACAAGTTTCCTTCCACCCAGCGTTCCACCACGTCTCCCGATAAAAATGATACCTCGTTTGTGTGGGTAGGCCTAGCGCCCGCGACAGGAAACGCCCCCAAGCGCAACGTGGACACATAAAAGTTTTTGAAAGAAAACAGAGGTGTTTATTGCAAAGTGCCTACCTGTCGATTTTGGCCTCTAGCTCAGCCGCCACCTAGCGAAACCTACCAAACCTGTGCATTTCTGAAAACTAGAGACCTAGCGGAATCCAAGATGGGGTGACTTGTGTGGCTCGGACCAGGTTCTGTTACCCAGAATCCTTTGCAAACCTCAAAATGTGGCTAAAAAAACACATGTTCCTCACATTTCTGTGGCAGAAAGTTCTGGAATCTGAGAGGAGCCACAAATTACCTTCCACCCAGCGTTCCCCCACGTCTCCCGATAAAAATGATACCTCACTTGTGTGGGTAGGCCTAGCGCCCACGATAGGAAACGCCCCAAAGCGCAACGTGGACAGATCCAAATTTTTTAAAGAAAACAGAGGTGTTTTTTGCAAAGTGACTACCTGTAGATTTTGGCCTGTAGCTCAGCCACCACCTAGGGAAACCTACCAAACCTGTGCATTTATGAAAACTAGAGACCTAGGGGAATCCAAGATGGGGAGACTTGTGTGGTTCGGACCAGGTTCTGTTACACAGAATCCTTTGCAAACCTCAAAATTTGGCTAAAAAAACACATGTGCCTCACATTTCTGTGGCAGAAAGTTCTGGAATCTGAGAGGAGCCACAAATTTCCTTCCACCCAGCGTTCCCCCACGTCTCCCGATAAAAATGACACCTCACTTTTGTGGGTAGGCCTAGCGCCCGCGACAGGAAATGCCCCAAAGCGCAACGTGGACAGATCCAATTTTTTTAAAGAAAACAGAGGTGTTTTTTGCAAAGTGCCTACCTGTAGATTTTGGCCTGTAGCTCAGCCACCACCTAGGGAAACCTACCAAACCTGTGCATTTCTGAAAACTAGAGACCTAGGGGAATCCAAGAAGTGGTGACTTGTGTGGCTCGGACCAGGTTCTGTTACCCAGAATCCTTTGCAAACCTCAAAATTTGGCTAAAAAAACACAGGTTCCTCAAATTTCTGTGGCAGAAAGTTCTGGAATCTGAGAGGAGCCACAAATTTCCTTAAACCCAGCGTTCCCCCACGTCTCCCGACAAAAATGATACCTCACTTGTGTGGGTAGGCCTAGCGCCTGCGACAGGTAACGCCCCAAAGCGCAACGTGGACACATCCAATTTTTTTTAAAGAAAACAGAGGTGTTTTTTGCAAAGTGCCTACCTGTAGATTTTGGCCTGTAGCTCAGTCGCCACCTAGGGAAACCTACCAAACCTGTGCATTTCTGAAAACTAGAGACCTAGGGGAATCCAAGATGGGGTGACTTGTGTGGCTCGGACCAGGTTCTGTTACCCAGAATCCTTTGCAAACCTCAAAATTTGGCTAAAAAAACACATGTTCCTCAAATTTCTGTGGAAGAAAGTTCTGGAATCTGAGAGGAGCCACAAATTTCCTTCCACCCAGCGTTCCCCCACGTCTCCCGATAAAAATGGTACCTCACTTGTGTGGGTAGGCCTAACGCCCGCGACAGCAAACGCCCCAAAGCGCAACGTGGACACATCCAATTTTTTTAAAGAAAACAGAGTTGTTTTTTGCAAAGTGCCTACCTGTAGATTTTGGCCTGTAGCTCAGCCGCCACCTAGGTAAACCTACCAAACCTGTGCATTTCTGAAAACTAGAGACCTAGGGGAATCCAAGATGGGGTGACTTGTGTGGCTCGGACCAGGTTCTGTTACCCAGAATCCTTTGCAAACCTCAAAATTTGGCTATAAAAACACATGTTCCTCACATTTCTGTGGCAGAAAGTTCTGGAATCTCAGAGGAGCCACGAATTTCCTTCCACCCAGCGTTCCCCCACGTCTCCCGATAAAAATGATACCTCACTTGTGTGGGTAGGACTAGCGCCCGTGACAGGAAACGCCCCAAAGCGCAACGTGGACACATCCAAATTTTAGAAAGAAAACAGAGGTGTTTTTTGCAAAGTGCCTACCTGTAGATTTTGGCCTGTAGCTCAGCCGCCACCTAGGGAAACCTACCAAACCTGTGCATTTCTGACAACTAGAGACCTAGGGGAATCCAAGATGGGGTGACTTGTGTGGCTCGGACCAGGTTCTGTTACCCAGAATCCTTTGCAAACCTCAAAATTTGGCCAAAAAAACACATGTTCCTCACATTTCTGTGGCAGAAAGTTCTGGAATCTGAGAGGAGCCACAAATTTCCTTCCACCCAGCGTTCCCCCACGTCTCCCGATAAAAATGGTACCTCACTTGTGTGGGTAGGACTAACGCCCGCGACAGCAAACGCCCCAAAGCGCAACGTGGACACATCCAATTTTTTGAAAGAAAACAGATGTGTTTTTTGCAAAGTGCCTACCTGTAGATTTTGGCCTGTAGCTCAGCCGCCACCTAGGTAAACCTACCAAACCTGTGCATTTCTGAAAACTAGAGACCTAGGGGAATCCAAGATGGGGTGACTTGTGTGGCTCGGACCAGGTTCTGTTACCCAGAATCCTTTGCAAACCTCAAAATTGGGCTAAAAAAACACATGTTCCTCACATTTCTGTGGCAGAAAGTTCTGGAATCTGAGAGGAGCCACAAATTTCCTTCCACCCAACGTTCCCCCACGTCTCCCGATAAAAATGATACCTCACTTGTGTGGGTAGGCCTAGCGCCCGCGACCGGAAACGCCCCAAAGTGCAACGTGGACACATCCAAATTTTTTAAAGAAAACAGAGGTGTTTTTTGCAAAGTGCCTACCTGTAGATTTTGGCCTGTAGCTCAGCCGCCACCTAGGGAAACCTACCAAACCTGTGCATTTCTGAAAACTAGAGACCTAGGGGAATCCAAGATGGGGTGACTTGTGTGGCTCGGACCAGGTTCTGTTACACAGAATCCTTTGCAAACCTCAAAATGTGGCTAAAAAAACACATGTTCCTCACATTTCTGTGGCAGAAAGTTCTGGAATCTGAGAGGAGCCACAAGTTTCCTTCCACCCAGCGTTCCACCACGTCTCCCGATAAAAATGATACCTCGTTTGTGTGGGTAGGCCTAGCGCCCGCGACAGGAAACGCCCCAAAGCGCAACGTGGACACATAAAAGTTTTTGAAAGAAATCAGAGGTGTTTATTGCAAAGTGCCTACCTGTCGATTTTGGCCTCTAGCTCAGCCGCCACCTAGCGAAACCTACCAAACCTGTTCATTTCTGAAAACTAGAGACCTAGCGGAATCCAAGATGGGGTGACTTGTGTGGCTCGGACCAGGTTCTGTTACCCAGAATCCTTTGCAAACCTCAAAATGTGGCTAAAAAAACACATGTTCCTCACATTTCTGTGGCAGAAAGTTCTGGAATCTGAGAGGAGCCACAAATTACCTTCCACCCAGCGTTCCCCCACGTCTCCCGATAAAAATGATACCTCACTTGTGTGGGTAGGCCTAGCGCCCACGATAGGAAACGCACCAAAGCGCAACGTGGACAGATCCAAATTTTTGAAAGAAAACAGAGGTGTTTTTTGCAAAGTGACTACCTGTAGATTTTGGCCTGTAGCTCAGCCACCACCTAGGGAAACCTACCAAACCTGTGCATTTATGAAAACTAGAGACCTAGGGGAATCCAAGATGGGGAGACTTGTGTGGTTCGGACCAGGTTCTGTTACACAGAATCCTTTGCAAACCTCAAAATTTGGCTAAAAAAACACATGTGCCTCACATTTCTGTGGCAGAAAGTTCTGGAATCTGAGAGGAGCCACAAATTTCCTTCCACCCAGCGTTCCCCCACGTCTCCCGATAAAAATGATACCTCACTTTTGTGGGTAGGCCTAGCGCCCGCGACAGGAAATGCCCCAAAGCGCAACGTGGACAGATCCAATTTTTTTAAAGAAAACAGAGGTGTTTTTTGCAAAGTGCCTACCTGTAGATTTTGGCCTGTAGCTCAGCCACCACCTAGGGAAACCTACCAAACCTGTGCATTTCTGAAAACTAGAGACCTAGGGGAATCCAAGATGGGGTGACTTGTGTGGCTCGGACCAGGTTCTGTTACACAGAATCCTTTGCAAACCTCAAAATTTGGCTAAAAAAAACACATGTTCCTCACATTTCTGTGGCAGAAAGTTCTGGAATCTGAGAGGAGCCACAAGTTTCCTTCCACCCAGCGTTCCACCACGTCTCCCGATAAAAATGATACCTCGTTTGTGTGGGTAGGCCTAGCGCCCGCGACAGGAAACGCCCCAAAGCGCAACGTGGACACATAAAAGTTTTTGAAAGAAAACAGAGGTGTTTATTGCAAAGTGCCTACCTGTCGATTTTGGCCTCTAGCTCAGCCGCCACCTAGCGAAACCTACCAAACCTGTGCATTTCTGAAAACTAGAGACCTAGCGGAATCCAAGATGGGGTGACTTGTGTGGCTCGGACCAGGTTCTGTTACCCAGAATCCTTTGCAAACCTCAAAATGTGGCTAAAAAAACACATGTTCCTCACATTTCTGTGGCAGAAAGTTCTGGAATCTGAGAGGAGCCACAAATTACCTTCCACCCAGCGTTCCCCCACGTCTCCCGATAAAAATGATACCTCACTTGTGTGGGTAGGCCTAGCGCCCACGATAGGAAACGCCCCAAAGCGCAACGTGGACAGATCCAAATTTTTGAAAGAAAACAGAGGTGTTTTTTGCAAAGTGACTACCTGTAGATTTTGGCCTGTAGCTCAGCCACCACCTAGGGAAACCTACCAAACCTGTGCATTTATGAAAACTAGAGACCTAGGGGAATCCAAGATGGGGAGACTTGTGTGGTTCGGACCAGGTTCTGTTACACAGAATCCTTTGCAAACCTCAAAATTTGGCTAAAAAAACACATGTGCCTCACATTTCTGTGGCAGAAAGTTCTGGAATCTGAGAGGAGCCACAAATTTCCTTCCACCCAGCGTTCCCCCACGTCTCCCGATAAAAATGATACCTCACTTTTGTGGGTAGGCCTAGCGCCCGCGACAGGAAATGCCCCAAAGCGCAACGTGGACAGATCCAATTTTTTTAAAGAAAACAGAGGTGTTTTTTGCAAAGTGCCTACCTGTAGATTTTGGCCTGTAGCTCAGCCACCACCTAGGGAAACCTACCAAACCTGTGCATTTCTGAAAACTAGAGACCTAGGGGAATCCAAGATGGGGTGACTTGTGTGGCTCGGACCAGGTTCTGTTACCCAGAATCCTTTGCAAACCTCAAAATTTGGCTAAAAAAACACAGGTTCCTCAAATTTCTGTGGCAGAAAGTTCTGGAATCTGAGAGGAGCCACAAATTTCCTTAAACCCAGCGTTCCCCCACGTCTCCCGACAAAAATGATACCTCACTTGTGTGGGTAGGCCTAGCGCCTGCGACAGGAAACGCCCCAAAGCGCAACGTGGACACATCCAATTTTTTTAAAGAAAACAGAGGTGTTTTTTGCAAAGTGCCTACCTGTAGATTTTGGCCTGTAGCTCAGTCGCCACCTAGGGAAACCTACCAAACCTGTGCATTTCTGAAAACTAGAGACCTAGGGGAATCCAAGATGGGGTGACTTGTGTGGCTCGGACCAGGTTCTGTTACCCAGAATCCTTTGCAAACCTCAAAATTTGGCTAAAAAAACACATGTTCCTCAAATTTCTGTGGAAGAAAGTTCTGGAATCTGAGAGGAGCCACAAATTTCCTTCCACCCAGCGTTCCCCCACGTCTCCCGATAAAAATGGTACCTCACTTGTGTGGGTAGGCCTAACGCCCGCGACAGCAAACGCCCCAAAGCGCAACGTGGACACATCCAATTTTTTGAAAGAAAACAGAGGTGTTTTTTGCAAAGTGCCTACCTGTAGATTTTGGCCTGTAGCTCAGCCGCCACCTAGGTAAACCTACCAAACCTGTGCATTTCTGAAAACTAGAGACCTAGGGGAATCCAAGATGGGGTGACTTGTGTGGCTCGGACCAGGTTCTGTTACCCAGAATCCTTTGCAAACCTCAAAATTTGGCTATAAAAACACATGTTCCTCACATTTCTGTGGCAGAAAGTTCTGGAATCTCAGAGGAGCCACGAATTTCCTTCCACCCAGCGTTCCCCCACGTCTCCCGATAAAAATGATACCTCACTTGTGTGGGTAGGACTAGTGCCCGTGACAGGAAACGCCCCAAAGCGCAACGTGGACACATCCAAATTTTAGAAAGAAAACAGAGGTATTTTTTGCAAAGTGCCTACCTGTAGATTTTGGCCTGTAGCTCAGCCGCCACCTAGGGAAACCTACCAAACCTGTGCATTTCTGACAACTAGAGACCTAGGGGAATCCAAGATGGGGTGACTTGTGTGGCTCGGACCAGGTTCTGTTACCCAGAATCCTTTGCAAACCTCAAAATTTGGCCAAAAAAACACATGTTCCTCACATTTGTGTGGCAGAAAGTTCTGGAATCTGAGAGGAGCCACAAATTTCCTTCCACCCAGCGTTCCCCCACGTCTCCCGATAAAAATGGTACCTCACTTGTGTGGGTAGGACTAACGCCCGCGACAGCAAACGCCCCAAAGCGCAACGTGGACACATCCAATTTTTTGAAAGAAAACAGATGTGTTTTTTGCAAAGTGCCTACCTGTAGATTTTGGCCTGTAGCTCAGCCGCCACCTAGGTAAACCTACCAAACCTGTGCATTTCTGAAAACTAGAGACCTAGGGGAATCCAAGATGGGGTGACTTGTGTGGCTCGGACCAGGTTCTGTTACCCAGAATCCTTTGCAAACCTCAAAATTGGGCTAAAAAAACACATGTTCCTCACATTTCTGTGGCAGAAAGTTCTGGAATCTGAGAGGAGCCACAAATTTCCTTCCACCCAACGTTCCCCCACGTCTCCCGATAAAAATGATACCTCACTTGTGTGGGTAGGCCTAGCGCCCGCGACCGGAAACGCCCCAAAGTGCAACGTGGACACATCCAAATTTTTTAAAGAAAACAGAGGTGTTTTTTGCAAAGTGCCTACCTGTAGATTTTGGCCTGTAGCTCAGCCGCCACCTAGGGAAACCTACCAAACCTGTGCATTTCTGAAAACTAGAGACCTAGGGGAATCCAAGATGGGGTGACTTGTGTGGCTCGGACCAGGTTCTGTTACACAGAATCCTTTGCAAACCTCAAAATGTGGCTAAAAAAACACATGTTCCTCACATTTCTGTGGCAGAAAGTTCTGGAATCTGAGAGGAGCCACAAGTTTCCTTCCACCCAGCGTTCCACCACGTCTCCCGATAAAAATGATACCTCGTTTGTGTGGGTAGGCCTAGCGCCCGCGACAGGAAACGCCCCAAAGCGCAACGTGGACACATAAAAGTTTTTGAAAGAAAACAGAGGTGTTTATTGCAAAGTGCCTACCTGTCGATTTTGGCCTCTAGCTCAGCCGCCACCTAGCGAAACCTACCAAACCTGTTCATTTCTGAAAACTAGAGACCTAGCGGAATCCAAGATGGGGTGACTTGTGTGGCTCGGACCAGGTTCTGTTACCCAGAATCCTTTGCAAACCTCAAAATGTGGCTAAAAAAACACATGTTCCTCACATTTCTGTGGCAGAAAGTTCTGGAATCTGAGAGGAGCCACAAATTACCTTCCACCCAGCGTTCCCCCACGTCTCCCGATAAAAATGATACCTCACTTGTGTGGGTAGGCCTAGCGCCCACGATAGGAAACGCCCCAAAGCGCAACGTGGACAGATCCAAATTTTTGAAAGAAAACAGAGGTGTTTTTTGCAAAGTGACTACCTGTAGATTTTGGCCTGTAGCTCAGCCACCACCTAGGGAAACCTACCAAACCTGTGCATTTATGAAAACTAGAGACCTAGGGGAATCCAAGATGGGGAGACTTGTGTGGTTCGGACCAGGTTCTGTTACACAGAATCCTTTGCAAACCTCAAAATTTGGCTAAAAAAACACATGTGCCTCACATTTCTGTGGCAGAAAGTTCTGGAATCTGAGAGGAGCCACAAATTTCCTTCCACCCAGCGTTCCCCCACGTCTCCCGATAAAAATGATACCTCACTTTTGTGGGTAGGCCTAGCGCCCGCGACAGGAAATGCCCCAAAGCGCAACGTGGACAGATCCAATTTTTTTAAAGAAAACAGAGGTGTTTTTTGCAAAGTGCCTACCTGTAGATTTTGGCCTGTAGCTCAGCCACCACCTAGGGAAACCTACCAAACCTGTGCATTTCTGAAAACTAGAGACCTAGGGGAATCCAAGATGGGGTGACTTGTGTGGCTCGGACCAGGTTCTGTTACACAGAATCCTTTGCAAACCTCAAAATTTGGCTAAAAAAACACATGTTCCTCACATTTCTGTGGCAGAAAGTTCTGGAATCTGAGAGGAGCCACAAGTTTCCTTCCACCCAGCGTTCCACCACGTCTCCCGATAAAAATGATACCTCGTTTGTGTGGGTAGGCCTAGCGCCCGCGACAGGAAACGCCCCAAAGCGCAACGTGGACACATAAAAGTTTTTGAAAGAAAACAGAGGTGTTTATTGCAAAGTGCCTACCTGTCGATTTTGGCCTCTAGCTCAGCCGCCACCTAGCGAAACCTACCAAACCTGTGCATTTCTGAAAACTAGAGACCTAGCGGAATCCAAGATGGGGTGACTTGTGTGGCTCGGACCAGGTTCTGTTACCCAGAATCCTTTGCAAACCTCAAAATGTGGCTAAAAAAACACATGTTCCTCACATTTCTGTGGCAGAAAGTTCTGGAATCTGAGAGGAGCCACAAATTACCTTCCACCCAGCGTTCCCCCACGTCTCCCGATAAAAATGATACCTCACTTGTGTGGGTAGGCCTAGCGCCCACGATAGGAAACGCCCCAAAGCGCAACGTGGACAGATCCAAATTTTTGAAAGAAAACAGAGGTGTTTTTTGCAAAGTGACTACCTGTAGATTTTGGCCTGTAGCTCAGCCACCACCTAGGGAAACCTACCAAACCTGTGCATTTATGAAAACTAGAGACCTAGGGGAATCCAAGATGGGGAGACTTGTGTGGTTCGGACCAGGTTCTGTTACACAGAATCCTTTGCAAACCTCAAAATTTGGCTAAAAAAACACATGTGCCTCACATTTCTGTGGCAGAAAGTTCTGGAATCTGAGAGGAGCCACAAATTTCCTTCCACCCAGCGTTCCCCCACGTCTCCCGATAAAAATGATACCTCACTTTTGTGGGTAGGCCTAGCGCCCGCGACAGGAAATGCCCCAAAGCGCAACGTGGACAGATCCAATTTTTTTAAAGAAAACAGAGGTGTTTTTTGCAAAGTGCCTACCTGTAGATTTTGGCCTGTAGCTCAGCCACCACCTAGGGAAACCTACCAAACCTGTGCATTTCTGAAAACTAGAGACCTAGGGGAATCCAAGATGGGGTGACTTGTGTGGCTCGGACCAGGTTCTGTTACCCAGAATCCTTTGCAAACCTCAAAATTTGGCTAAAAAAACACAGGTTCCTCAAATTTCTGTGGCAGAAAGTTCTGGAATCTGAGAGGAGCCACAAATTTCCTTAAACCCAGCGTTCCCCCACGTCTCCCGACAAAAATGATACCTCACTTGTGTGGGTAGGCCTAGCGCCTGCGACAGGAAACGCCCCAAAGCGCAACGTGGACACATCCAATTTTTTTAAAGAAAACAGAGGTGTTTTTTGCAAAGTGCCTACCTGTAGATTTTGGCCTGTAGCTCAGTCGCCACCTAGGGAAACCTACCAAACCTGTGCATTTCTGAAAACTAGAGACCTAGGGGAATCCAAGATGGGGTGACTTGTGTGGCTCGGACCAGGTTCTGTTACCCAGAATCCTTTGCAAACCTCAAAATTTGGCTAAAAAAACACATGTTCCTCAAATTTCTGTGGAAGAAAGTTCTGGAATCTGAGAGGAGCCACAAATTTCCTTCCACCCAGCGTTCCCCCACGTCTCCCGATAAAAATGGTACCTCACTTGTGTGGGTAGGCCTAACGCCCGCGACAGCAAACGCCCCAAAGCGCAACGTGGACACATCCAATTTTTTGAAAGAAAACAGAGTTGTTTTTTGCAAAGTGCCTACCTGTAGATTTTGGCCTGTAGCTCAGCCGCCACCTAGGTAAACCTACCAAACCTGTGCATTTCTGAAAACTAGAGACCTAGGGGAATCCAAGATGGGGTGACTTGTGTGGCTCGGACCAGGTTCTGTTACCCAGAATCCTTTGCAAACCTCAAAATTTGGCTATAAAAACACATGTTCCTCACATTTCTGTGGCAGAAAGTTCTGGAATCTCAGAGGAGCCACGAATTTCCTTCCACCCAGCGTTCCCCCACGTCTCCCGATAAAAATGATACCTCACTTGTGTGGGTAGGACTAGCGCCCGTGACAGGAAACGCCCCAAAGCGCAACGTGGACACATCCAAATTTTAGAAAGAAAACAGAGGTGTTTTTTGCAAAGTGCCTACCTGTAGATTTTGGCCTGTAGCTCAGCCGCCACCTAGGGAAACCTACCAAACCTGTGCATTTCTGACAACTAGAGACCTAGGGGAATCCAAGATGGGGTGACTTGTGTGGCTCGGACCAGGTTCTGTTACCCAGAATCCTTTGCAAACCTCAAAATTTGGCCAAAAAAACACATGTTCCTCACATTTCTGTGGCAGAAAGTTCTGGAATCTGAGAGGAGCCACAAATTTCCTTCCACCCAGCGTTCCCCCACGTCTCCCGATAAAAATGGTACCTCACTTGTGTGGGTAGGACTAACGCCCGCGACAGCAAACGCCCCAAAGCGCAACGTGGACACATCCAATTTTTTGAAAGAAAACAGATGTGTTTTTTGCAAAGTGCCTACCTGTAGATTTTGGCCTGTAGCTCAGCCGCCACCTAGGTAAACCTACCAAACCTGTGCATTTCTGAAAACTAGAGACCTAGGGGAATCCAAGATGGGGTGACTTGTGTGGCTCGGACCAGGTTCTGTTACCCAGAATCCTTTGCAAACCTCAAAATTGGGCTAAAAAAACACATGTTCCTCACATTTCTGTGGCAGAAAGTTCTGGAATCTGAGAGGAGCCACAAATTTCCTTCCACCCAACGTTCCCCCACGTCTCCCGATAAAAATGATACCTCACTTGTGTGGGTAGGCCTAGCGCCCGCGACCGGTAACGCCCCAAAGCGCAACGTGGACACATCCAATTTTTTTAAAGAAAACAGAGGTGTTTTTTGCAAAGTGCCTACCTGTAGATTTTGGCCTGTAGCTCTGCCGCCACCTAGGGAAACCTACCAAACCTGTGCATTTCTGAAAACTAGAGACCTAGGGGAATCCAAGATGGGGTGACTTGTGTGGCTCGGACCAGATTCTGTTACCCAGAATCCTTTGCAAACCTCAAAATTTGGCTAAAAAAACACATGTTCCTCACATTTCTGTGGCAGAAACTTCTGGAATCTGAGAGGAGCCACAAATTTCCTTCCACCCAGCATTCCCCCACGTCTCCCGATAAAAATGATACCTCACTTGTGTGGGTAGGCCCAGCGCCCGCAACAGGAAACGCCCCAAAGTGCAACGTGGACACATCCAAATTTTTGAAAGAAAACAGAGGTGTTTTTTGCAAAGTGCCTACCTGTAGATTTTGGCCTGTAGTTCAGCCGCCACCTAGGGAAACCTACCAAACCTGTGCATTTCTGAAAACTAGAGACCTAGGGGAATCCAAGATGGGGTGACTTGTGTGGCTCGGACCAGGTTCTGTTACACAGAATCCTTTGCAAACCTCAAAATTGGGCTAAAAAAGCACATGTTCCTCACATTTCTGTGGCAGAAAGTTCTGGAATCTGAGAGGAGCCACAAGTTTCCTTCCACCCAGCGTTCCACCACGTCTCCCGATAAAAATGATACCTCATTTGTGTGGGTAGGCCTAGCGCCTGCGACAGAAAACGCCCCAAAGCGCAACGTGGACACATCCAATTTTTTTAAAGAAAACAGAGGTGTTTTTTGCAAAGTGCCTACCTGTAGATTTTGGCCTGTAGCTCAGTCGCCACCTAGGGAAACCTACCAAACCTGTGCATTTCTGAAAACTAGAGACCTAGGGGAATCCAAGATGGGGTGACTTGTGTGGCTCGGACCAGGTTCTGTTTCCCAGAATCCTTTGCAAACCTCAAAATTTGGCTAAAAAAACACATGTTCCTCAAATTTCTGTGGAAGAAAGTTCTGGAATCTGAGAGGAGCCACAAATTTCCTTCCACCCAGCGTTCCCCCACGTCTCCCGATAAAAATGGTACCTCACTTGTGTGGGTAGGCCTAACGCCCGCGACAGCAAACGCCCCAAAGCGCAACGTGGACACATCCAATTTTTTGAAAGAAAACAGAGTTGTTTTTTGCAAAGTGCCTACCTGTAGATTTTGGCCTGTAGCTCAGCCGCCACCTAGGTAAACCTACCAAACCTGTGCATTTCTGAAAACTAGAGACCTAGGGGAATCCAAGATGGGGTGACTTGTGTGGCTCGGACCAGGTTCTGTTACCCAGAATCCTTTGCAAACCTCAAAATTTGGCTATAAAAACACATGTTCCTCACATTTCTGTGGCAGAAAGTTCTGGAATCTCAGAGGAGCCACGAATTTCCTTCCACCCAGCGTTCCCCCACGTCTCCCGATAAAAATGATACCTCACTTGTGTGGGTAGGACTAGCGCCCGTGACAGGAAACGCCCCAAAGCGCAACGTGGACACATCCAAATTTTAGAAAGAAAACAGAGGTGTTTTTTGCAAAGTGTCTACCTGTAGATTTTGGCCTGTAGCTCAGCCGCCACCTAGGGAAACCTACCAAACCTGTGCATTTCTGACAACTAGAGACCTAGGGGAATCCAAGATGGGGTGACTTGTGTGGCTCGGACCAGGTTCTGTTACCCAGAATCCTTTGCAAACCTCAAAATTTGGCCAAAAAAACACATGTTCCTCACATTTGTGTGGCAGAAAGTTCTGGAATCTGAGAGGAGCCACAAATTTCCTTCCACCCAGCGTTCCCCCACGTCTCCCGATAACAATGGTACCTCACTTGTGTGGGTAGGACTAACGCCCGCGACAGCAAACGCCCCAAAGCGCAACGTGGACACATCCAATTTTTTGAAAGAAAACAGATGTGTTTATTGCAAAGTGCCTACCTGTCGATTTTGGCCTCTAGCTCAGCCGCCACCTAGCGAAACCTACCAAACCTGTTCATTTCTGAAAACTAGAGACCTAGCGGAATCCAAGATGGGGTGACTTGTGTGGCTCGGACCAGGTTCTGTTACCCAGAATCCTTTGCAAACCTCAAAATGTGGCTAAAAAAACACATGTTCCTCACATTTCTGTGGCAGAAAGTTCTGGAATCTGAGAGGAGCCACAAATTACCTTCCACCCAGCGTTCCCCCACGTCTCCCGATAAAAATGATACCTCACTTGTGTGGGTAGGCCTAGCGCCCACGATAGGAAACGCCCCAAAGCGCAACGTGGACAGATCCAAATTTTTGAAAGAAAACAGAGGTGTTTTTTGCAAAGTGACTACCTGTAGATTTTGGCCTGTAGCTCAGCCACCACCTAGGGAAACCTACCAAACCTGTGCATTTATGAAAACTAGAGACCTAGGGGAATCCAAGATGGGGAGACTTGTGTGGTTCGGACCAGGTTCTGTTACCCAGAATCCTTTGCAAACCTCAAAATTTGGCTAAAAAAACACAGGTTCCTCAAATTTCTGTGGCAGAAAGTTCTGGAATCTGAGAGGAGCCACAAATTTCCTTAAACCCAGCGTTCCCCCACGTCTCCCGACAAAAATGATACCTCACTTGTGTGGGTAGGCCTAGCGCCTGCGACAGGAAACGCCCCAAAGCGCAACGTGGACACATCCAATTTTTTTAAAGAAAACAGAGGTGTTTTTTGCAAAGTGCCTACCTGTAGATTTTGGCCTGTAGCTCAGTCGCCACCTAGGGAAACCTACCAAACCTGTGCATTTCTGAAAACTAGAGACCTAGGGGAATCCAAGATGGGGTGACTTGTGTGGCTCGGACCAGGTTCTGTTACCCAGAATCCTTTGCAAACCTCAAAATTTGGCTAAAAAAACACATGTTCCTCAAATTTCTGTGGAAGAAAGTTCTGGAATCTGAGAGGAGCCACAAATTTCCTTCCACCCAGCGTTCCCCCACGTCTCCCGATAAAAATGGTACCTCACTTGTGTGGGTAGGCCTAACGCCCGCGACAGCAAACGCCCCAAAGCGCAACGTGGACACATCCAATTTTTTGAAAGAAAACAGAGTTGTTTTTTGCAAAGTGCCTACCTGTAGATTTTGGCCTGTAGCTCAGCCGCCACCTAGGTAAACCTACCAAACCTGTGCATTTCTGAAAACTAGAGACCTAGGGGAATCCAAGATGGGGTGACTTGTGTGGCTCGGACCAGGTTCTGTTACCCAGAATCCTTTGCAAACCTCAAAATTTGGCTATAAAAACACATGTTCCTCACATTTCTGTGGCAGAAAGTTCTGGAATCTCAGAGGAGCCACGAATTTCCTTCCACCCAGCGTTCCCCCACGTCTCCCGATAAAAATGATACCTCACTTGTGTGGGTAGGACTAGCGCCCGTGACAGGAAACGCCCCAAAGCGCAACGTGGACACATCCAAATTTTAGAAAGAAAACAGAGGTGTTTTTTGCAAAGTGCCTACCTGTAGATTTTGGCCTGTAGCTCAGCCGCCACCTAGGGAAACCTACCAAACCTGTGCATTTCTGACAACTAGAGACCTAGGGGAATCCAAGATGGGGTGACTTGTGTGGCTCGGACCAGGTTCTGTTACCCAGAATCCTTTGCAAACCTCAAAATTTGGCCAAAAAAACACATGTTCCTCACATTTCTGTGGCAGAAAGTTCTGGAATCTGAGAGGAGCCACAAATTTCCTTCCACCCAGCGTTCCCCCACGTCTCCCGATAAAAATGGTACCTCACTTGTGTGGGTAGGACTAACGCCCGCGACAGCAAACGCCCCAAAGCGCAACGTGGACACATCCAATTTTTTGAAAGAAAACAGATGTGTTTTTTGCAAAGTGCCTACCTGTAGATTTTGGCCTGTAGCTCAGCCGCCACCTAGGTAAACCTACCAAACCTGTGCATTTCTGAAAACTAGAGACCTAGGGGAATCCAAGATGGGGTGACTTGTGTGGCTCGGACCAGGTTCTGTTACCCAGAATCCTTTGCAAACCTCAAAATTGGGCTAAAAAAACACATGTTCCTCACATTTCTGTGGCAGAAAGTTCTGGAATCTGAGAGGAGCCACAAATTTCCTTCCACCCAACGTTCCCCCACGTCTCCCGATAAAAATGATACCTCACTTGTGTGGGTAGGCCTAGCGCCCGCGACCGGAAACGCCCCAAAGCGCAACGTGGACACATCCAATTTTTTTAAAGAAAACAGAGGTGTTTTTTGCAAAGTGCCTACCTGTAGATTTTGGCCTGTAGCTCTGCCGCCACCTAGGGAAACCTACCAAACCTGTGCATTTCTGAAAACTAGAGACCTAGGGGAATCCAAGATGGGGTGACTTGTGTGGCTCGGACCAGATTCTGTTACCCAGAATCCTTTGCAAACCTCAAAATTTGGCTAAAAAAACACATGTTCCTCACATTTCTGTGGCAGAAACTTCTGGAATCTGAGAGGAGCCACAAATTTCCTTACACCCAGCATTCCCCCCCGTCTCCCGATAAAAATGATACCTCACTTGTGTGGGTAGGCCTAGCGCCCGCGACAGGAAATGCCCCAAAGCGCAACGTGGACAGATCCAATTTTTTTAAAGAAAACAGAGGTGTTTTTTGCAAAGTGCCTACCTGTAGATTTTGGCCTGTAGCTCAGCCACCACCTAGGGAAACCTACCAAACCTGTGCATTTCTGAAAACTAGAGACCTAGGGGAATCCAAGATGGGGTGACTTGTGTGGCTCGGACCAGGTTCTGTTACCCAGAATCCTTTGCAAACCTCAAAATTTGGCTAAAAAAACACAGGTTCCTCAAATTTCTGTGGCAGAAAGTTCTGGAATCTGAGAGGAGCCACAAATTTCCTTAAACCCAGCGTTCCCCCACGTCTCCCGACAAAAATGATACCTCACTTGTGTGGGTAGGCCTAGCGCCTGCGACAGGAAACGCCCCAAAGCGCAACGTGGACACATCCAATTTTTTTTAAAGAAAACAGAGGTGTTTTTTGCAAAGTGCCTACCTGTAGATTTTGGCCTGTAGCTCAGTCGCCACCTAGGGAAACCTACCAAACCTGTGCATTTCTGAAAACTAGAGACCTAGGGGAATCCAAGATGGGGTGACTTGTGTGGCTCGGACCAGGTTCTGTTACCCAGAATCCTTTGCAAACCTCAAAATTTGGCTAAAAAAACACATGTTCCTCAAATTTCTGTGGAAGAAAGTTCTGGAATCTGAGAGGAGCCACAAATTTCCTTCCACCCAGCGTTCCCCCACGTCTCCCGATAAAAATGGTACCTCACTTGTGTGGGTAGGCCTAACGCCCGCGACAGCAAACGCCCCAAAGCGCAATGTGGACACATCCAATTTTTTTAAAGAAAACAGAGTTGTTTTTTGCAAAGTGCCTACCTGTAGATTTTGGCCTGTAGCTCAGCCGCCACCTAGGTAAACCTACCAAACCTGTGCATTTCTGAAAACTAGAGACCTAGGGGAATCCAAGATGGGGTGACTTGTGTGGCTCGGACCAGGTTCTGTTACCCAGAATCCTTTGCAAACCTCAAAATTTGGCTATAAAAACACATGTTCCTCACATTTCTGTGGCAGAAAGTTCTGGAATCTCAGAGGAGCCACGAATTTCCTTCCACCCAGCGTTCCCCCACGTCTCCCGATAAAAATGATACCTCACTTGTGTGGGTAGGACTAGCGCCCGTGACAGGAAACGCCCCAAAGCGCAACGTGGACACATCCAAATTTTAGAAAGAAAACAGAGGTGTTTTTTGCAAAGTGCCTACCTGTAGATTTTGGCCTGTAGCTCAGCCGCCACCTAGGGAAACCTACCAAACCTGTGCATTTCTGACAACTAGAGACCTAGGGGAATCCAAGATGGGGTGACTTGTGTGGCTCGGACCAGGTTCTGTTACCCAGAATCCTTTGCAAACCTCAAAATTTGGCCAAAAAAACACATGTTCCTCACATTTCTGTGGCAGAAAGTTCTGGAATCTGAGAGGAGCCACAAATTTCCTTCCACCCAGCGTTCCCCCACGTCTCCCGATAAAAATGGTACCTCACTTGTGTGGGTAGGACTAACGCCCGCGACAGCAAACGCCCCAAAGCGCAACGTGGACACATCCAATTTTTTGAAAGAAAACAGATGTGTTTTTTGCAAAGTGCCTACCTGTAGATTTTGGCCTGTAGCTCAGCCGCCACCTAGGTAAACCTACCAAACCTGTGCATTTCTGAAAACTAGAGACCTAGGGGAATCCAAGATGGGGTGACTTGTGTGGCTCGGACCAGGTTCTGTTACCCAGAATCCTTTGCAAACCTCAAAATTGGGCTAAAAAAACACATGTTCCTCACATTTCTGTGGCAGAAAGTTCTGGAATCTGAGAGGAGCCACAAATTTCCTTCCACCCAACGTTCCCCCACGTCTCCCGATAAAAATGATACCTCACTTGTGTGGGTAGGCCTAGCGCCCGCGACCGGAAACGCCCCAAAGTGCAACGTGGACACATCCAAATTTTTTAAAGAAAACAGAGGTGTTTTTTGCAAAGTGCCTACCTGTAGATTTTGGCCTGTAGCTCAGCCGCCACCTAGGGAAACCTACCAAACCTGTGCATTTCTGAAAACTAGAGACCTAGGGGAATCCAAGATGGGGTGACTTGTGTGGCTCGGACCAGGTTCTGTTACACAGAATCCTTTGCAAACCTCAAAATGTGGCTAAAAAAACACATGTTCCTCACATTTCTGTGGCAGAAAGTTCTGGAATCTGAGAGGAGCCACAAGTTTCCTTCCACCCAGCGTTCCACCACGTCTCCCGATAAAAATGATACCTCGTTTGTGTGGGTAGGCCTAGCGCCCGCGACAGGAAACGCCCCAAAGCGCAACGTGGACACATAAAAGTTTTTGAAAGAAAACAGAGGTGTTTATTGCAAAGTGCCTACCTGTCGATTTTGGCCTCTAGCTCAGCCGCCACCTAGCGAAACCTACCAAACCTGTTCATTTCTGAAAACTAGAGACCTAGCGGAATCCAAGATGGGGTGACTTGTGTGGCTCGGACCAGGTTCTGTTACCCAGAATCCTTTGCAAACCTCAAAATGTGGCTAAAAAAACACATGTTCCTCACATTTCTGTGGCAGAAAGTTCTGGAATCTGAGAGGAGCCACAAATTACCTTCCACCCAGCGTTCCCCCACGTCTCCCGATAAAAATGATACCTCACTTGTGTGGGTAGGCCTAGCGCCCACGATAGGAAACGCCCCAAAGCGCAACGTGGACAGATCCAAATTTTTGAAAGAAAACAGAGGTGTTTTTTGCAAAGTGACTACCTGTAGATTTTGGCCTGTAGCTCAGCCACCACCTAGGGAAACCTACCAAACCTGTGCATTTATGAAAACTAGAGACCTAGGGGAATCCAAGATGGGGAGACTTGTGTGGTTCGGACCAGGTTCTGTTACACAGAATCCTTTGCAAACCTCAAAATTTGGCTAAAAAAACACATGTGCCTCACATTTCTGTGGCAGAAAGTTCTGGAATCTGAGAGGAGCCACAAATTTCCTTCCACCCAGCGTTCCCCCACGTCTCCCGATAAAAATGATACCTCACTTTTGTGGGTAGGCCTAGCGCCCGCGACAGGAAATGCCCCAAAGCGCAACGTGGACAGATCCAATTTTTTTAAAGAAAACAGAGGTGTTTTTTGCAAAGTGCCTACCTGTAGATTTTGGCCTGTAGCTCAGCCACCAACTAGGGAAACCTACCAAACCTGTGCATTTCTGAAAACTAGAGACCTAGGGGAATCCAAGATGGGGTGACTTGTGTGGCTCGGACCAGGTTCTGTTACCCAGAATCCTTTGCAAACCTCAAAATTTGGCTAAAAAAACACAGGTTCCTCAAATTTCTGTGGCAGAAAGTTCTGGAATCTGAGAGGAGCCACAAATTTCCTTAAACCCAGCGTTCCCCCACGTCTCCCGACAAAAATGATACCTCACTTGTGTGGGTAGGCCTAGCGCCTGCGACAGGAAACGCCCCAAAGCGCAACGTGGACACATCCAATTTTTTTAAAGAAAACAGAGGTGTTTTTTGCAAAGTGCCTACCTGTAGATTTTGGCCTGTAGCTTAGTCGCCACCTAGGGAAACCTACCAAACCTGTGCATTTCTGAAAACTAGAGACCTAGGGGAATCCAAGATGGGGTGACTTGTGTGGCTCGGACCAGGTTCTGTTACCCAGAATCCTTTGCAAACCTCAAAATTTGGCTAAAAAAACACATGTTCCTCAAATTTCTGTGGAAGAAAGTTCTGGAATCTGAGAGGAGCCACAAATTTCCTTCCACCCAGCGTTCCCCCACGTCTCCCGATAAAAATGGTACCTCACTTGTGTGGGTAGGCCTAACGCCCGCGACAGCAAACGCCCCAAAGCGCAACGTGGACACATCCAATTTTTTGAAAGAAAACAGAGTTGTTTTTTGCAAAGTGCCTACCTGTAGATTTTGGCCTGTAGCTCAGCCGCCACCTAGGTAAACCTACCAAACCTGTGCATTTCTGAAAACTAGAGACCTAGGGGAATCCAAGATGGGGTGACTTGTGTGGCTCGGACCAGGTTCTGTTACCCAGAATCCTTTGCAAACCTCAAAATTTGGCTATAAAAACACATGTTCCTCACATTTCTGTGGCAGAAAGTTCTGGAATCTCAGAGGAGCCACGAATTTCCTTCCACCCAGCGTTCCCCCACGTCTCCCGATAAAAATGATACCTCACTTGTGTGGGTAGGACTAGCGCCCGTGACAGGAAACGCCCCAAAGCGCAACGTGGACACATCCAAATTTTAGAAAGAAAACAGAGGTGTTTTTTGCAAAGTGCCTACCTGTAGATTTTGGCCTGTAGCTCAGCCGCCACCTAGGGAAACCTACCAAACCTGTGCATTTCTGACAACTAGAGACCTAGGGGAATCCAAGATGGGGTGACTTGTGTGGCTCGGACCAGGTTCTGTTACCCAGAATCCTTTGCAAACCTCAAAATTTGGCCAAAAAAACACATGTTCCTCACATTTCTGTGGCAGAAAGTTCTGGAATCTGAGAGGAGCCACAAATTTCCTTCCACCCAGCGTTCCCCCACGTCTCCCGATAAAAATGGTACCTCACTTGTGTGGGTAGGACTAACGCCCGCGACAGCAAACGCCCCAAAGCGCAACGTGGACACATCCAATTTTTTGAAAGAAAACAGATGTGTTTTTTGCAAAGTGCCTACCTGTAGATTTTGGCCTGTAGCTCAGCCGCCACCTAGGTAAACCTACCAAACCTGTGCATTTCTGAAAACTAGAGACCTAGGGGAATCCAAGATGGGGTGACTTGTGTGGCTCGGACCAGGTTCTGTTACCCAGAATCCTTTGCAAACCTCAAAATTGGGCTAAAAAAACACATGTTCCTCACATTTCTGTGGCAGAAAGTTCTGGAATCTGAGAGGAGCCACAAATTTCCTTCCACCCAACGTTCCCCCACGTCTCCCGATAAAAATGATACCTCACTTGTGTGGGTAGGCCTAGCGCCCGCGACCGGAAACGCCCCAAAGCGCAACGTGGACACATCCAATTTTTTTAAAGAAAACAGAGGTGTTTTTTGCAAAGTGCCTACCTGTAGATTTTGGCCTGTAGCTCTGCCGCCACCTAGGGAAACCTACCAAACCTGTGCATTTCTGAAAACTAGAGACCTAGGGGAATCCAAGATGGGGTGACTTGTGTGGCTCGGACCAGATTCTGTTACCCAGAATCCTTTGCAAACCTCAAAATTTGGCTAAAAAAACACATGTTCCTCACATTTCTGTGGCAGAAACTTCTGGAATCTGAGAGGAGCCACAAATTTCCTTCCACCCAGCATTCCCCCACGTCTCCCGATAAAAATGATACCTCACTTGTGTGGGTAGGCCCAGCGCCCGCAACAGGAAACGCCCCAAAGTGCAACGTGGACACATCCAAATTTTTGAAAGAAAACAGAGGTGTTTTTTGCAAAGTGCCTACCTGTAGATTTTGGCCTGTAGTTCAGCCGCCACCTAGGGAAACCTACCAAACCTGTGCATTTCTGAAAACTAGAGACCTAGGGGAATCCAAGATGGGGTGACTTGTGTGGCTCGGACCAGGTTCTGTTACACAGAATCCTTTGCAAACCTCAAAATTGGGCTAAAAAAGCACATGTTCCTCACATTTCTGTGGCAGAAAGTTCTGGAATCTGAGAGGAGCCACAAGTTTCCTTCCACCCAGCGTTCCACCACGTCTCCCGATAAAAATGATACCTCATTTGTGTGGGTAGGCCTAGCGCCTGCGACAGGAAACGCCCCAAAGCGCAACGTGGACACATCCAATTTTTTTAAAGAAAACAGAGGTGTTTTTTGCAAAGTGCCTACCTGTAGATTTTGGCCTGTAGCTCAGTCGCCACCTAGGGAAACCTACCAAACCTGTGCATTTCTGAAAACTAGAGACCTAGGGGAATCCAAGATGGGGTGACTTGTGTGGCTCGGACCAGGTTCTGTTTCCCAGAATCCTTTGCAAACCTCAAAATTTGGCTAAAAAAACACATGTTCCTCAAATTTCTGTGGAAGAAAGTTCTGGAATCTGAGAGGAGCCACAAATTTCCTTCCACCCAGCGTTCCCCCACGTCTCCCGATAAAAATGGTACCTCACTTGTGTGGGTAGGCCTAACGCCCGCGACAGCAAACGCCCCAAAGCGCAACGTGGACACATCCAATTTTTTGAAAGAAAACAGAGTTGTTTTTTGCAAAGTGCCTACCTGTAGATTTTGGCCTGTAGCTCAGCCGCCACCTAGGTAAACCTACCAAACCTGTGCATTTCTGAAAACTAGAGACCTAGGGGAATCCAAGATGGGGTGACTTGTGTGGCTCGGACCAGGTTCTGTTACCCAGAATCCTTTGCAAACCTCAAAATTTGGCTATAAAAACACATGTTCCTCACATTTCTGTGGCAGAAAGTTCTGGAATCTCGGAGGAGCCACGAATTTCCTTCCACCCAGCGTTCCCCCACGTCTCCCGATAAAAATGATACCTCACTTGTGTGGGTAGGACTAGCGCCCGTGACAGGAAACGCCCCAAAGCGCAACGTGGACACATCCAAATTTTAGAAAGAAAACAGAGGTGTTTTTTGCAAAGTGCCTACCTGTAGATTTTGGCCTGTAGCTCAGCCGCCACCTAGGGAAACCTACCAAACCTGTGCATTTCTGACAACTAGAGACCTAGGGGAATCCAAGATGGGGTGACTTGTGTGGCTCGGACCAGGTTCTGTTACCCAGAATCCTTTGCAAACCTCAAAATTTGGCCAAAAAAACACATGTTCCTCACATTTGTGTGGCAGAAAGTTCTGGAATCTGAGAGGAGCCACAAATTTCCTTCCACCCAGCGTTCCCCCACGTCTCCCGATAAAAATGGTACCTCACTTGTGTGGGTAGGACTAACGCCCGCGACAGCAAACGCCCCAAAGCGCAACGTGGACACATCCAATTTTTTGAAAGAAAACAGATGTGTTTTTTGCAAAGTGCCTACCTGTAGATTTTGGCCTGTAGCTCAGCCGCCACCTAGGTAAACCTACCAAACCTGTGCATTTCTGAAAACTAGAGACCTAGGGGAATCCAAGATGGGGTGACTTGTGTGGCTCGGACCAGGTTCTGTTACCCAGAATCCTTTGCAAACCTCAAAATTGGGCTAAAAAAACACATGTTCCTCACATTTCTGTGGCAGAAAGTTCTGGTATCTGAGAGGAGCCACAAATTTCCTTCCACCCAACGTTCCCCCACGTCTCCCGATAAAAATGATACCTCACTTGTGTGGGTAGGCCTAGCGCCCGCGACCGGAAACGCCCCAAAGTGCAACGTGGACACATCCAAATTTTTTAAAGAAAACAGAGGTGTTTTTTGCAAAGTGCCTACCTGTAGATTTTGGCCTGTAGCTCAGCCGCCACCTAGGGAAACCTACCAAACCTGTGCATTTCTGAAAACTAGAGACCTAGGGGAATCCAAGATGGGGTGACTTGTGTGGCTCGGACCAGGTTCTGTTACACAGAATCCTTTGCAAACCTCAAAATGTGGCTAAAAAAACACATGTTCCTCACATTTCTGTGGCAGAAAGTTCTGGAATCTGAGAGGAGCCACAAGTTTCCTTCCACCCAGCGTTCCACCACGTCTCCCGATAAAAATGATACCTCGTTTGTGTGGGTAGGCCTAGCGCCCGCGACAGGAAACGCCCCAAAGCGCAACGTGGACACATAAAAGTTTTTGAAAGAAAACAGAGGTGTTTATTGCAAAGTGCCTACCTGTCGATTTTGGCCTCTAGCTCAGCCGCCACCTAGCGAAACCTACCAAACCTGTTCATTTCTGAAAACTAGAGACCTAGCGGAATCCAAGATGGGGTGACTTGTGTGGCTCGGACCAGGTTCTGTTACCCAGAATCCTTTGCAAACCTCAAAATGTGGCTAAAAAAACACATGTTCCTCACATTTCTGTGGCAGAAAGTTCTGGAATCTGAGAGGAGCCACAAATTACCTTCCACCCAGCGTTCCCCCACGTCTCCCGATAAAAATGATACCTCACTTGTGTGGGTAGGCCTAGCGCCCACGATAGGAAACGCCCCAAAGCGCAACGTGGACAGATCCAAATTTTTGAAAGAAAACAGAGGTGTTTTTTGCAAAGTGACTACCTGTAGATTTTGGCCTGTAGCTCAGCCACCACCTAGGGAAACCTACCAAACCTGTGCATTTATGAAAACTAGAGACCTAGGGGAATCCAAGATGGGGAGACTTGTGTGGTTCGGACCAGGTTCTGTTACACAGAATCCTTTGCAAACCTCAAAATTTGGCTAAAAAAACACATGTGCCTCACATTTCTGTGGCAGAAAGTTCTGGAATCTGAGAGGAGCCACAAATTTCCTTCCACCCAGCGTTCCCCCACGTCTCCCGATAAAAATGATACCTCACTTTTGTGGGTAGGCCTAGCGCCCGCGACAGGAAATGCCCCAAAGCGCAACGTGGACAGATCCAATTTTTTTAAAGAAAACAGAGGTGTTTTTTGCAAAGTGCCTACCTGTAGATTTTGGCCTGTAGCTCAGCCACCACCTAGGGAAACCTACCAAACCTGTGCATTTCTGAAAACTAGAGACCTAGGGGAATCCAAGATGGGGTGACTTGTGTGGCTCGGACCAGGTTCTGTTACACAGAATCCTTTGCAAACCTCAAAATTTGGCTAAAAAAACACATGTTCCTCACATTTCTGTGGCAGAAAGTTCTGGAATCTGAGAGGAGCCACAAGTTTCCTTCCACCCAGCGTTCCACCACGTCTCCCGATAAAAATGATACCTCGTTTGTGTGGGTAGGCCTAGCGCCCGCGACAGGAAACGCCCCAAAGCGCAACGTGGACACATAAAAGTTTTTGAAAGAAAACAGAGGTGTTTATTGCAAAGTGCCTACCTGTCGATTTTGGCCTCTAGCTCAGCCGCCACCTAGCGAAACCTACCAAACCTGTGCATTTCTGAAAACTAGAGACCTAGCGGAATCCAAGATGGGGTGACTTGTGTGGCTCGGACCAGGTTCTGTTACCCAGAATCCTTTGCAAACCTCAAAATGTGGCTAAAAAAACACATGTTCCTCACATTTCTGTGGCAGAAAGTTCTGGAATCTGAGAGGAGCCACAAATTACCTTCCACCCAGCGTTCCCCCACGTCTCCCGATAAAAATGATACCTCACTTGTGTGGGTAGGCCTAGCGCCCACGATAGGAAACGCCCCAAAGCGCAACGTGGACAGATCCAAATTTTTGAAAGAAAACAGAGGTGTTTTTTGCAAAGTGACTACCTGTAGATTTTGGCCTGTAGCTCAGCCACCACCTAGGGAAACCTACCAAACCTGTGCATTTATGAAAACTAGAGACCTAGGGGAATCCAAGATGGGGAGACTTGTGTGGTTCGGACCAGGTTCTGTTACACAGAATCCTTTGCAAACCTCAAAATTTGGCTAAAAAAACACATGTGCGTGAGGCACATGTGTTTTTTTAGCCAAATTTTCTGTGGCAGAAAGTTCTGGAATCTGAGAGGAGCCACAAATTTCCTTCCACCCAGCGTTCCCCCACGTCTCCCGATAAAAATGATACCTCACTTTTGTGGGTAGGCCTAGCGCCCGCGACAGGAAATGCCCCAAAGCGCAACGTGTACAGATCCAATTTTTTTAAAGAAAACAGAGGTGTTTTTTGCAAAGTGCCTACCTGTAGATTTTGGCCTGTAGCTCAGCCACCACCTAGGGAAACCTACCAAACCTGTGCATTTCTGAAAACTAGAGACCTAGGGGAATCCAAGATGGGGTGACTTGTGTGGCTCGGACCAGGTTCTGTTACCCAGAATCCTTTGCAAACCTCAAAATTTGGCTAAAAAAACACAGGTTCCTCAAATTTCTGTGGCAGAAAGTTCTGGAATCTGAGAGGAGCCACAAATTTCCTTAAACCCAGCGTTCCCCCACGTCTCCCGACAAAAATGATACCTCACTTGTGTGGGTAGGCCTAGCGCCTGCGACAGGAAACGCCCCAAAGCGCAACGTGGACACATCCAATTTTTTTAAAGAAAACAGAGGTGTTTTTTGCAAAGTGCCTACCTGTAGATTTTGGCCTGTAGCTCTGTCGCCACCTAGGGAAACCTACCAAACCTGTGCATTTCTGAAAACTAGAGACCTAGGGGAATCCAAGATGGGGTGACTTGTGTGGCTCGGACCAGGTTCTGTTACCCAGAATCCTTTGCAAACCTCAAAATTTGGCTAAAAAAACACATGTTCCTCAAATTTCTGTGGAAGAAAGTTCTGGAATCTGAGAGGAGCCACAAATTTCCTTCCACCCAGCGTTCCCCCACGTCTCCCGATAAAAATGGTACCTCACTTGTGTGGGTAGGCCTAACGCCCGCGACAGCAAACGCCCCAAAGCGCAACGTGGACACATCCAATTTTTTGAAAGAAAACAGAGTTGTTTTTTGCAAAGTGCCTACCTGTAGATTTTGGCCTGTAGCTCAGCCGCCACCTAGGTAAACCTACCAAACCTGTGCATTTCTGAAAACTAGAGACCTAGGGGAATCCAAGATGGGGTGACTTGTGTGGCTCGGACCAGGTTCTGTTACCCAGAATCCTTTGCAAACCTCAAAATTTGGCTATAAAAACACATGTTCCTCACATTTCTGTGGCAGAAAGTTCTGGAATCTCAGAGGAGCCACGAATTTCCTTCCACCCAGCGTTCCCCCACGTCTCCCGATAAAAATGATACCTCACTTGTGTGGGTAGGACTAGCGCCCGTGACAGGAAACGCCCCAAAGCGCAACGTGGACACATCCAAATTTTAGAAAGAAAACAGAGGTGTTTTTTGCAAAGTGCCTACCTGTAGATTTTGGCCTGTAGCTCAGCCGCCACCTAGGGAAACCTACCAAACCTGTGCATTTCTGACAACTAGAGACCTAGGGGAATCCAAGATGGGGTGACTTGTGTGGCTCGGACCAGGTTCTGTTACCCAGAATCCTTTGCAAACCTCAAAATTTGGCCAAAAAAACACATGTTCCTCACATTTCTGTGGCAGAAAGTTCTGGAATCTGAGAGGAGCCACAAATTTCCTTCCACCCAGCGTTCCCCCACGTCTCCCGATAAAAATGGTACCTCACTTGTGTGGGTAGGACTAACGCCCGCGACAGCAAACGCCCCAAAGCGCAACGTGGACACATCCAATTTTTTGAAAGAAAACAGATGTGTTTTTTGCAAAGTGCCTACCTGTAGATTTTGGCCTGTAGCTCAGCCGCCACCTAGGTAAACCTACCAAACCTGTGCATTTCTGAAAACTAGAGACCTAGGGGAATCCAAGATGGGGTGACTTGTGTGGCTCGGACCAGGTTCTGTTACCCAGAATCCTTTGCAAACCTCAAAATTGGGCTAAAAAAACACATGTTCCTCACATTTCTGTGGCAGAAAGTTCTGGAATCTGAGAGGAGCCACAAATTTCCTTCCACCCAACGTTCCCCCACGTCTCCCGATAAAAATTATACCTCACTTGTGTGGGTAGGCCTAGCGCCCGCGACCGGAAACGCCCCAAAGCGCAACGTGGACACATCCAATTTTTTTAAAGAAAACAGAGGTGTTTTTTGCAAAGTGCCTACCTGTAGATTTTGGCCTGTAGCTCTGCCGCCACCTAGGGAAACCTACCAAACCTGTGCATTTCTGAAAACTAGAGACCTAGGGGAATCCAAGATGGGGTGACTTGTGTGGCTCGGACCAGGTTCTGTTACCCAGAATCCTTTGCAAACCTCAAAATTTGGCTAAAAAAACACAGGTTCCTCAAATTTCTGTGGCAGAAAGTTCTGGAATCTGAGAGGAGCCACAAATTTCCTTAAACCCAGCGTTCCCCCACGTCTCCCGACAAAAATGATACCTCACTTGTGTGGGTAGGCCTAGCGCCTGCGACAGGAAACGCCCCAAAGCGCAACGTGGACACATCCAATTTTTTTTAAAGAAAACAGAGGTGTTTTTTGCAAAGTGCCTACCTGTAGATTTTGGCCTGTAGCTCAGTCGCCACCTAGGGAAACCTACCAAACCTGTGCATTTCTGAAAACTAGAGACCTAGGGGAATCCAAGATGGGGTGACTTGTGTGGCTCGGACCAGGTTCTGTTACCCAGAATCCTTTGCAAACCTCAAAATTTGGCTAAAAAAACACATGTTCCTCAAATTTCTGTGGAAGAAAGTTCTGGAATCTGAGAGGAGCCACAAATTTCCTTCCACCCAGCGTTCCCCCACGTCTCCCGATAAAAATGGTACCTCACTTGTGTGGGTAGGCCTAACGCCCGCGACAGCAAACGCCCCAAAGCGCAATGTGGACACATCCAATTTTTTTAAAGAAAACAGAGTTGTTTTTTGCAAAGTGCCTACCTGTAGATTTTGGCCTGTAGCTCAGCCGCCACCTAGGTAAACCTACCAAACCTGTGCATTTCTGAAAACTAGAGACCTAGGGGAATCCAAGATGGGGTGACTTGTGTGGCTCGGACCAGGTTCTGTTACCCAGAATCCTTTGCAAACCTCAAAATTTGGCTATAAAAACACATGTTCCTCACATTTCTGTGGCAGAAAGTTCTGGAATCTCAGAGGAGCCACGAATTTCCTTCCACCCAGCGTTCCCCCACGTCTCCCGATAAAAATGATACCTCACTTGTGTGGGTAGGACTAGCGCCCGTGACAGGAAACGCCCCAAAGCGCAACGTGGACACATCCAAATTTTAGAAAGAAAACAGAGGTGTTTTTTGCAAAGTGCCTACCTGTAGATTTTGGCCTGTAGCTCAGCCGCCACCTAGGGAAACCTACCAAACCTGTGCATTTCTGACAACTAGAGACCTAGGGGAATCCAAGATGGGGTGACTTGTGTGGCTCGGACCAGGTTCTGTTACCCAGAATCCTTTGCAAACCTCAAAATTTGGCCAAAAAAAACATGTTCCTCACATTTCTGTGGCAGAAAGTTCTGGAATCTGAGAGGAGCCACAAATTTCCTCCCACCCAGCGTTCCCCCACGTCTCCCGATAAAAATGGTACCTCACTTGTGTGGGTAGGACTAACGCCCGCGACAGCAAACGCCCCAAAGCGCAACGTGGACACATCCAATTTTTTGAAAGAAAACAGATGTGTTTTTTGCAAAGTGCCTACCTGTAGATTTTGGCCTGTAGCTCAGCCGCCACCTAGGTAAACCTACCAAACCTGTGCATTTCTGAAAACTAGAGACCTAGGGGAATCCAAGATGGGGTGACTTGTGTGGCTCGGACCAGGTTCTGTTACCCAGAATCCTTTGCAAACCTCAAAATTGGGCTAAAAAAACACATGTTCCTCACATTTCTGTGGCAGAAAGTTCTGGAATCTGAGAGGAGCCACAAATTTCCTTCCACCCAACGTTCCCCCACGTCTCCCGATAAAAATGATACCTCACTTGTGTGGGTAGGCCTAGCGCCCGCGACCGGAAACGCCCCAAAGTGCAACGTGGACACATCCAAATTTTTTAAAGAAAACAGAGGTGTTTTTTGCAAAGTGCCTACCTGTAGATTTTGGCCTGTAGCTCAGCCGTCACCTAGGGAAACCTACCAAACCTGTGCATTTCTGAAAACTAGAGACCTAGGGGAATCCAAGATGGGGTGACTTGTGTGGCTCGGACCAGGTTCTGTTACACAGAATCCTTTGCAAACCTCAAAATGTGGCTAAAAAAACACATGTTCCTCACATTTCTGTGGCAGAAAGTTCTGGAATCTGAGAGGAGCCACAAGTTTCCTTCCACCCAGCGTTCCACCACGTCTCCCGATAAAAATGATACCTCGTTTGTGTGGGTAGGCCTAGCGCCCGCGACAGGAAACGCCCCAAAGCGCAACGTGGACACATAAAAGTTTTTGAAAGAAAACAGAGGTGTTTATTGCAAAGTGCCTACCTGTCGATTTTGGCCTCTAGCTCAGCCGCCACCTAGCGAAACCTACCAAACCTGTTCATTTCTGAAAACTAGAGACCTAGCGGAATCCATGATGGGGTGACTTGTGTGGCTCGGACCAGGTTCTGTTACCCAGAATCCTTTGCAAACCTCAAAATGTGGCTAAAAAAACACATGTTCCTCACATTTCTGTGGCAGAAAGTTCTGGAATCTGAGAGGAGCCACAAATTACCTTCCACCCAGCGTTCCCCCACGTCTCCCGATAAAAATGATACCTCACTTGTGTGGGTAGGTCTAGCGCCCACGATAGGAAACGCCCCAAAGCGCAACGTGGACAGATCCAAATTTTTGAAAGAAAACAGAGGTGTTTTTTGCAAAGTGACTACCTGTAGATTTTGGCCTGTAGCTCAGCCACCACCTAGGGAAACCTACCAAACCTGTGCATTTATGAAAACTAGAGACCTAGGGGAATCCAAGATGGGGAGACTTGTGTGGTTCGGACCAGGTTCTGTTACACAGAATTCTTTGCAAACCTCAAAATTTGGCTAAAAAAACACATGTGCCTCACATTTCTGTGGCAGAAAGTTCTGGAATCTGAGAGGAGCCACAAATTTCCTTCCACCCAGCGTTCCCCCACATCTCCCGATAAAAATGATACCTCACTTTTGTGGGTAGGCCTAGCGCCCGCGACAGGAAATGCCCCAAAGCGCAACGTGGACAGATCCAATTTTTTTAAAGAAAACAGAGGTGTTTTTTGCAAAGTGCCTACCTGTAGATTTTGGCCTGTAGCTCAGCCACCACCTAGGGAAACCTACCAAACCTGTGCATTTCTGAAAACTAGAGACCTAGGGGAATCCAAGATGGGGTGACTTGTGTGGCTCGGACCAGGTTCTGTTACACAGAATCCTTTGCAAACCTCAAAATTTGGCTAAAAAAACACATGTTCCTCACATTTCTGTGGCAGAAAGTTCTGGAATCTGAGAGGAGCCACAAGTTTCCTTCCACCCAGCGTTCCACCACGTCTCCCGATAAAAATGATACCTCGTTTGTGTGGGTAGGCCTAGCGCCCGCGACAGGAAACGCCCCAAAGCGCAACGTGGACACATAAAAGTTTTTGAAAGAAAACAGAGGTGTTTATTGCAAAGTGCCTACCTGTCGATTTTGGCCTCTAGCTCAGCCGCCACCTAGCGAAACCTACCAAACCTGTGCATTTCTGAAAACTAGAGACCTAGCGGAATCCAAGATGGGGTGACTTGTGTGGCTCGGACCAGGTTCTGTTACCCAGAATCCTTTGCAAACCTCAAAATGTGGCTAAAAAAACACATGTTCCTCACATTTCTGTGGCAGAAAGTTCTGGAATCTGAGAGGAGCCACAAATTACCTTCCACCCAGCGTTCCCCCACGTCTCCCGATAAAAATGATACCTCACTTGTGTGGGTAGGCCTAGCGCCCACGATAGGAAACGCCCCAAAGCGCAACGTGGACAGATCCAAATTTTTGAAAGAAAACAGAGGTGTTTTTTGCAAAGTGACTACCTGTAGATTTTGGCCTGTAGCTCAGCCACCACCTAGGGAAACCTACCAAACCTGTGCATTTATGAAAACTAGAGACCTAGGGGAATCCAAGATGGGGAGACTTGTGTGGTTCGGACCAGGTTCTGTTACACAGAATCCTTTGCAAACCTCAAAATTTGGCTAAAAAAACACATGTGCCTCACATTTCTGTGGCAGAAAGTTCTGGAATCTGAGAGGAGCCACAAATTTCCTTCCACCCAGCGTTCCCCCACGTCTCCCGATAAAAATGATACCTCACTTTTGTGGGTAGGCCTAGCGCCCGCGACAGGAAATGCCCCAAAGCGCAACGTGGACAGATCCAATTTTTTTAAAGAAAACAGAGGTGTTTTTTGCAAAGTGCCTACCTGTAGATTTTGGCCTGTAGCTCAGCCACCACCTAGGGAAACCTACCAAACCTGTGCATTTCTGAAAACTAGAGACCTAGGGGAATCCAAGATGGGGTGACTTGTGTGGCTCGGACCAGGTTCTGTTACCCAGAATCCTTTGCAAACCTCAAAATTTGGCTAAAAAAACACAGGTTCCTCAAATTTCTGTGGCAGAAAGTTCTGGAATCTGAGAGGAGCCACAAATTTCCTTAAACCCAGCGTTCCCCCACGTCTCCCGACAAAAATGATACCTCACTTGTGTGGGTAGGCCTAGCGCCTGCGACAGGAAACGCCCCAAAGCGCAACGTGGACACATCCAATTTTTTTAAAGAAAACAGAGGTGTTTTTTGCAAAGTGCCTACCTGTAGATTTTGGCCTGTAGCTCAGTCGCCACCTAGGGAAACCTACCAAACCTGTGCATTTCTGAAAACTAGAGACCTAGGGGAATCCAAGATGGGGTGACTTGTGTGGCTCGGACCAGGTTCTGTTACCCAGAATCCTTTGCAAACCTCAAAATTTGGCTAAAAAAACACATGTTCCTCAAATTTCTGTGGAAGAAAGTTCTGGAATCTGAGAGGAGCCACAAATTTCCTTCCACCCAGCGTTCCCCCACGTCTCCCGATAAAAATGGTACCTCACTTGTGTGGGTAGGCCTAACGCCCGCGACAGCAAACGCCCCAAAGCGCAACGTGGACACATCCAATTTTTTGAAAGAAAACAGAGTTGTTTTTTGCAAAGTGCCTACCTGTAGATTTTGGCCTGTAGCTCAGCCGCCACCTAGGTAAACCTACCAAACCTGTGCATTTCTGAAAACTAGAGACCTAGGGGAATCCAAGATGGGGTGACTTGTGTGGCTCGGACCAGGTTCTGTTACCCAGAATCCTTTGCAAACCTCAAAATTTGGCTATAAAAACACATGTTCCTCACATTTCTGTGGCAGAAAGTTCTGGAATCTCAGAGGAGCCACGAATTTCCTTCCACCCAGCGTTCCCCCACGTCTCCCGATAAAAATGATACCTCACTTGTGTGGGTAGGACTAGCGCCCGTGACAGGAAACGCCCCAAAGCGCAACGTGGACACATCCAAATTTTAGAAAGAAAACAGAGGTGTTTTTTGCAAAGTGCCTACCTGTAGATTTTGGCCTGTAGCTCAGTCGCCACCTAGGGAAACCTACCAAACCTGTGCATTTCTGACAACTAGAGACCTAGGGGAATCCAAGATGGGGTGACTTGTGTGGCTCGGACCAGGTTCTGTTACCCAGAATCCTTTGCAAACCTCAAAATTTGGCCAAAAAAACACATGTTCCTCACATTTGTGTGGCAGAAAGTTCTGGAATCTGAGAGGAGCCACAAATTTCCTTCCACCCAGCGTTCCCCCACGTCTCCCGATAAAAATGGTACCTCACTTGTGTGGGTAGGACTAACGCCCGCGACAGCAAACGCCCCAAAGCGCAACGTGGACACATCCAATTTTTTGAAAGAAAACAGATGTGTTTTTTGCAAAGTGCCTACCTGTAGATTTTGGCCTGTAGCTCAGCCGCCACCTAGGTAAACCTACCAAACCTGTGCATTTCTGAAAACTAGAGACCTAGGGGAATCCAAGATGGGGTGACTTGTGTGGCTCGGACCAGGTTCTGTTACCCAGAATCCTTTGCAAACCTCAAAATTGGGCTAAAAAAACACATGTTCCTCACATTTCTGTGGCAGAAAGTTCTGGAATCTGAGAGGAGCCACAAATTTCCTTCCACCCAACGTTCCCCCACGTCTCCCGATAAAAATGATACCTCACTTGTGTGGGTAGGCCTAGCGCCCGCGACCGGAAACGCCCCAAAGCGCAACGTGGACACATCCAATTTTTTTAAAGAAAACAGAGGTGTTTTTTGCAAAGTGCCTACCTGTAGATTTTGGCCTGTAGCTCTGCCGCCACCTAGGGAAACCTACCAAACCTGTGCATTTCTGAAAACTAGAGACCTAGGGGAATCCAAGATGGGGTGACTTGTGTGGCTCGGACCAGATTCTGTTACCCAGAATCCTTTGCAAACCTCAAAATTTGGCTAAAAAAACACATGTTCCTCACATTTCTGTGGCAGAAACTTCTGGAATCTGAGAGGAGCCACAAATTTCCTTCCACCCAGCATTCCCCCACGTCTCCCGATAAAAATGATACCTCACTTGTGTGGGTAGGCCCAGCGCCCGCAACAGGAAACGCCCCAAAGTGCAACGTGGACACATCCAAATTTTTGAAAGAAAACAGAGGTGTTTTTTGCAAAGTGCCTACCTGTAGATTTTGGCCTGTAGTTCAGCCGCCACCTAGGGAAACCTACCAAACCTGTGCATTTCTGAAAACTAGAGACCTAGGGGAATCCAAGATGGGGTGACTTGTGTGGCTCGGACCAGGTTCTGTTACACAGAATCCTTTGCAAACCTGAAAATTGGGCTAAAAAAGCACATGTTCCTCACATTTCTGTGGCAGAAAGTTCTGGAATCTGAGAGGAGCCACAAGTTTCCTTCCACCCAGCGTTCCACCACGTCTCCCGATAAAAATGATACCTCATTTGTGTGGGTAGGCCTAGCGCCTGCGACAGGAAACGCCCCAAAGCGCAACGTGGACACATCCAATTTTTTTAAAGAAAACAGAGGTGTTTTTTGCAAAGTGCCTACCTGTAGATTTTGGCCTGTAGCTCAGTCGCCACCTAGGGAAACCTACCAAACCTGTGCATTTCTGAAAACTAGAGACCTAGGGGAATCCAAGATGGGGTGACTTGTGTGGCTCGGACCAGGTTCTGTTTCCCAGAATCCTTTGCAAACCTCAAAATTTGGCTAAAAAAACACATGTTCCTCAAATTTCTGTGGAAGAAAGTTCTGGAATCTGAGAGGAGCCACAAATTTCCTTCCACCCAGCGTTCCCCCACGTCTCCCGATAAAAATGGTACCTCACTTGTGTGGGTAGGCCTAACGCCCGCGACAGCAAACGCCCCAAAGCGCAACGTGGACACATCCAATTTTTTGAAAGAAAACAGAGTTGTTTTTTGCAAAGTGCCTACCTGTAGATTTTGGCCTGTAGCTCAGCCGCCACCTAGGTAAACCTACCAAACCTGTGCATTTCTGAAAACTAGAGACCTAGGGGAATCCAAGATGGGGTGACTTGTGTGGCTCGGACCAGGTTCTGTTACCCAGAATCCTTTGCAAACCTCAAAATTTGGCTATAAAAACACATGTTCCTCACATTTCTGTGGCAGAAAGTTCTGGAATCTCAGAGGAGCCACGAATTTCCTTCCACCCAGCGTTCCCCCACGTCTCCCGATAAAAATGATACCTCACTTGTGTGGGTAGGACTAGCGCCCGTGACAGGAAACGCCCCAAAGCGCAACGTGGACACATCCAAATTTTAGAAAGAAAACAGAGGTGTTTTTTGCAAAGTGCCTACCTGTAGATTTTGGCCTGTAGCTCAGCCGCCACCTAGGGAAACCTACCAAACCTGTGCATTTCTGACAACTAGAGACCTAGGGGAATCCAAGATGGGGTGACTTGTGTGGCTCGGACCAGGTTCTGTTACCCAGAATCCTTTGCAAACCTCAAAATTTGGCCAAAAAAACACATGTTCCTCACATTTCTGTGGCAGAAAGTTCTGGAATCTGAGAGGAGCCACAAATTTCCTTCCACCCAGCGTTCCCCCACGTCTCCCGATAAAAATGGTACCTCACTTGTGTGGGTAGGACTAACGCCCCGGACAGCAAACGCCCCAAAGCGCAACGTGGACACATCCAATTTTTTGAAAGAAAACAGATGTGTTTTTTGCAAAGTGCCTACCTGTAGATTTTGGCCTGTAGCTCAGCCGCCACCTAGGTAAACCTACCAAACCTGTGCATTTCTGAAAACTAGAGACCTAGGGGAATCCAAGATGGGGTGACTTGTGTGGCTCGGACCAGGTTCTGTTACCCAGAATCCTTTGCAAACCTCAAAATTGGGCTAAAAAAACACATGTTCCTCACATTTCTGTGGCAGAAAGTTCTGGAATCTGAGAGGAGCCACAAATTTCCTTCCACCCAACGTTCCCCCACGTCTCCCGATAAAAATGATACCTCACTTGTGTGGGTAGGCCTAGCGCCCGCGACCGGAAACGCCCCAAAGCGCAACGTGGACACATCCAATTTTTTTAAAGAAAACAGAGGTGTTTTTTGCAAAGTGCCTACCTGTAGATTTTGGCCTGTAGCTCTGCCGCCACCTAGGGAAACCTACCAAACCTGTGCATTTCTGAAAACTAGAGACCTAGGGGAATCCAAGATGGGGTGACTTGTGTGGCTCGGACCAGATTCTGTTACCCAGAATCCTTTGCAAACCTCAAAATTTGGCTAAAAAAACACATGTTCCTCACATTTCTGTGGCAGAAACTTCTGGAATCTGAGAGGAGCCACAAATTTCCTTCCACCCAGCATTCCCCCACGTCTCCCGATAAAAATGATACCTCACTTGTGTGGGTAGGCCCAGCGCCCGCAACAGGAAACGCCCCAAAGTGCAACGTGGACACATCCAAATTTTTGAAAGAAAACAGAGGTGTTTTTTGCAAAGTGCCTACCTGTAGATTTTGGCCTGTAGTTCAGCCGCCACCTAGGGAAACCTACCAAACCTGTGCATTTCTGAAAACTAGAGACCTAGGGGAATCCAAGATGGGGTGACTTGTGTGGCTCGGACCAGGTTCTGTTACACAGAATCCTTTGCAAACCTCAAAATTGGGCTAAAAAAGCACATGTTCCTCACATTTCTGTGGCAGAAAGTTCTGGAATCTGAGAGGAGCCACAAGTTTCCTTCCACCCAGCGTTCCACCACGTCTCCCGATAAAAATGATACCTCATTTGTGTGGGTAGGCCTAGCGCCCGTGACAGGAAACGCCCCAAAGCGCAACGTGGACACATCAACATTTTTGAAAGAAAACAGAGGTGTTTATTGCAAAGTGCCTACCTGTAGATTTTGGCCTGTAGCTCAGCCTCCACCTAGGGAAACCTACCAAACCTGTGCATTTCTGAAAACTAGAGACCTAGGGGAATCCAAGATGGGGAGACTTGTGTGGCTCGGACCAGGTGCTGTTACCCAGAATCCTTTGCAAACCTCAAAATTTGGCTAAAAAAACACATGTGCCTCACATTTCTGTGGCAGAAAGTTCTGGAATCTGAGAGGAGCCACAAATTTCCTTCCACCCAGCGTTCCCCCACGTCTCCCGATAAAAATGATACCTCACTTTTGTGGGTAGGCCTAGCGCCCGCGACAGGAAATGCCCCAAAGCGCAACGTGGACAGATCCAATTTTTTGAAAGAAAACAGAGGTGTTTTTTGCAAAGTGCCTACCTGTAGATTTTGGCCTGTAGCTCAGCCACCACCTAGGGAAACCTACCAAACCTGTGCATTTCTGAAAACTAGAGACCTAGGGGAATCCAAGATGGGGTGACTTGTGTGGCTCGGACCAGGTTCTGTTACCCAGAATCCTTTGCAAACCTCAAAATTTGGCTAAAAAAACACAGGTTCCTCAAATTTCTGTGGCAGAAAGTTCTGGAATCTGAGAGGAGCCACAAATTTCCTTCCACCCAGCGTTCCCCCACGTCTCCCGATAAAAATGATACCTCACTTGTGTGGGTAGGCCTAGCGCCCGCGACAGGAAACGCCCCAAAGCGCAACGTGGACACATCCAATTTTTTGAAAGAAAACAGAGGTGTTTTTTGCAAAGTGGCTACCTGTAGATTTTGGCCTGTAGCTCAGCCGCCACCTAGGGTACCCTACCAAACCTGTGCATTTCTGAAAACTAGAGACCTAGGGGAATCCAAGATGGAGTGACTTGTGTGGCTCGGACCAGGTTCTGTTACCCAGAATCCTTTGCAAACCTCAAAAATTGGCTACAAAAACACATGTTCCTCAAATTTCTGTGGCAGAAAGTTCTGGAATCTGAGAGGAGCCACACATTTCCTTCCACCCAGCATTCCCCCACGTCTCCCGATAAAAATGATACCTCACTTGTGTGGGTAGGCCCAGCGCCCGCAACAGGAAACGCCCCAAAGTGCAACGTGGACACATCCAAATTTTTGAAAGAAAACAGAGGTGTTTTTTGCAAAGTGCCTACCTGTAGATTTTGGCCTGTAGCTCAGCCGCCACCTAGGGAAACCTACCAAACCTGTGCATTTCTGAAAACTAGAGACCTAGGGGAATCCAAGATGGGGTGACTTGTGTGGCTCGGACCAGGTTCTGTTACCCAGAATCCTTTGCAAACCTCAAATTTGGCTAAAAAAAAACACATGTTCCTCACATTTCTGTGGCAGAAAGTTCTGGATTCTGACAGGAGCCACAAATTTCCTTCCACCCAACGTTCCCTCACGTCTCCCGATAAAAATGATACCTCGTTTGTGTGGGTAGGCCTAGCGCCCGCGACAGGAAACGCACAAAAGCGCAACGTGGACACATCCAATTTTTTGAAAGAAAACAGAGGTGTTTTTTGCAAAGTGCCTACCTGTAGATTTTGGCCTGTAGCTCAGCCGCCACCTAGGGAAACCTACCAAACCTGCTGCATTTCTGACAACTGGAGACCTAGGGGAATCCAAGATGGGGTGACTTGTGTGGCTCGGACCAGGTTCTGTTACCCAGAATCCTTTGCAAACCTCAAAATTTGGCAAAAAAAACACATGTTCCTCACATTTCTGTGGCAGAAAGTTCTGGAATCTGAGAGGAGCCACAAATTTCCTTCCACCCAGCGTTCCCCCACGTCTCCCGATAAAAATGGTACCTCACTTGTGTGGGTAGGACTAACGCCCGCGACCGCAAACGCCCCAAAGCGCAACGTGGACACATCCAATTTTTTGAAAGAAAACAGATGTGTTTTTTGCAAAGTGCCTACCTGTAGATTTTGGCCTGTAGCTCAGCCGCCACCTAGGGAAACCTACCAAACCTGTGCATTTCTGAAAACTAGAGACCTAGGGGAATCCAAGATGGGGTGACTTGTGTGGCTCGGACCAGGTTCTGTTACCCAGAATCCTTTGCAAACCTCAAATTTGGCTAAAAAAACACATGTTCCTCACATTTCTGTGGCAGAAAGTTCTGGAATCTGAGTGGAGCCACAAATTTCCTTCCACCCAACGTTCCCTCACGTCTCCCGATAAAAATGATACCTCACTTGTGTGGGTAGGCCTAGCGCCCGCGACCGGAAACGCCCCAAAGCGCAACGTGGACACATCCAAATTTTTTAAAGAAAACAGAGGTGTTTTTTGCAAAGTGCCTACCTGTAGATTTTGGCCTGTAGGTCAGCCGCCACCTAGGGAAACCTACCAAACCTGTGCATTTCTGAAAACTAGAGACCTAGGGGAATCCAAGATGGGGTGACTTGTGTGGCTCGGACCAGGTTCTGTTACACAGAATCCTTTGCAAACCTCAAAATTTGGCTAAAAAAACACATGTTCCTCACCTTTCTGTGGCAGAAAGTTCTGGAATCTGAGAGGAGCCACAAGTTTCCTTCCACCCAGCGTTCCACCACGTCTCCCGATAAAAATGATACCTCGTTTGTGTGAGTAGGCCTAGCGCCCGCGACAGGAAACGCCCCAAAGCGCAACGTGGACACATCAACATTTTTGAAAGAAAACAGAGGTGTTTATTGCAAAGTGCCTACCTGTAGATTTTGGCCTCTAGCTCAGCCGCCACCTAGGGAAACCTACCAAACCTGTGCATTTCTGAAAACTAGAGACCTAGCGGAATCCAAGATGGGGTGACTTGTGTGGCTCGGACCAGGTTCTGTTACCCAGAATCCTTTGCAAACCTCAAAATGTGGCTAAAAAAACACATGTTCCTCACATTTCTGTGGCAGAAAGTTCTGGAATCTGAGAGGAGCCACAAATTACCTTCCACCCAGCGTTCCCCCACGTCTCCCGATAAAAATGATACCTCACTTGTGTGGGTAGGCCTAGCGCCTGCGACAGGAAACGCCCCAAAGCGCAACGTGGACAGATCCAAATTTTTGAAAGAAAACAAAAGTGTTTTTTGCAAAGTGACTACCTGTAGATTTTGGCCTGTAGCTCAGCCGCCACCTAGGGAAACCTACCAAACCTGTGCATTTCTGAAAACTAGAGACCTAGAGGAATCCAAGATGGGGAGACTTGTGTGGCTCGGACCAGGTTCTGTTACCGAGAATCCTTTGCAAACCTCAAAATTTGGCTAAAAAAACACATGTGCCTCACATTTCTGTGGCAGAAAGTTCTGGAATCTGAGAGGAGCCACAAATTTCCTTCCACCCAGCGTTCCCCCACGTCTCCCGATAAAAATGATACCTCACTTTTGTGGGTAGGCCTAGCGCCCGCAACAGGAAATGCCCCAAAGCGCAACGTGGACAGATCCAATTTTTTTAAAGAAAACAGAGGTGTTTTTTGCAAAGTGCCTACCTGTAGATTTTGGCCTGTAGCTCAGCCACCACCTAGGGAAACCTACCAAACCTGTGCATTTCTGAAAACTAGAGACCTAGGGGAATCCAAGATGGGGTGACTTGTGTGGCTCGGACCAGGTTCTGTTACCCAGAATCCTTTGCAAACCTCAAAATGTGGATAAAAAAACACATGTTCCTCAAATTTCTGTGGAAGAAAGTTCTGGAATCTGAGAGGAGCCACAAATTTCCTTCCACCCAGCGTTCCCCCACGTCTCCCGATAAAAATGGTACCTCACTTGTGTGGGTAGGCCTAACGCCCGCGACAGCAAACGCCCCAAAGCGCAACGTGGACACATCCAATTTTTTGAAAGAAAACAGAGTTGTTTTTTGCAAAGTGCCTACCTGTAGATTTTGGCCTGTAGCTCAGCCGCCACCTAGGTAAACCTACCAAACCTGTGCATTTCTGAAAACTAGAGACCTAGGGGAATCCAAGATGGGGTGACTTGTGTGGCTCGGACCAGGTTCTGTTACCCAGAATCCTTTGCAAACCTCAAAATTTGGCTATAAAAACACATGTTCCTCACATTTCTGTGGCAGAAAGTTCTGGAATCTCAGAGGAGCCACGAATTTCCTTCCACCCAGCGTTCCCCCACGTCTCCCGATAAAAATGATACCTCACTTGTGTGGGTAGGACTAGCGCCCGTGACAGGAAACGCCCCAAAGCGCAACGTGGACACATCCAAATTTTAGAAAGAAAACAGAGGTGTTTTTTGCAAAGTGCCTACCTGTAGATTTTGGCCTGTAGCTCAGCCGCCACCTAGGGAAACCTACCAAACCTGTGCATTTCTGACAACTAGAGACCTAGGGGAATCCAAGATGGGGTGACTTGTGTGGCTCGGACCAGGTTCTGTTACCCAGAATCCTTTGCAAACCTCAAAATTTGGCCAAAAAAACACATGTTCCTCACATTTCTGTGGCAGAAAGTTCTGGAATCTGAGAGGAGCCACAAATTTCCTTCATCCCAGCGTTCCCCCACGTCTCCCGATAAAAATGGTACCTCACTTGTGTGGGTAGGACTAACGCCCGCGACAGCAAACGCCCCAAAGCGCAACGTGGACACATCCAATTTTTTGAAAGAAAACAGATGTGTTTTTTGCAAAGTGCCTACCTGTAGATTTTGGCCTGTGTTAGAAATGGGGTCTCTGGTTGACAGTCAGGTTACCCCCTGTTCAAGCAAGGACCCTCACTCTAGTTAGGATAAAAGAGAATCACCCTCAGCTAACCCCTGCTTACCCCCTTGGTAGCTTGGCAGAGCAGTAGGCTTAACCTCAGAGTGCTGGGCGTAAAGTATTTGTACCAACACACACAGTAACTTAATGAAAACACTACAAAATGACACCACACCAGTTTAGAAAAATAGGAAATATTTATCTAGACAAAACAAGACCAAAACGACAAAAATCCAACATACACAAGTCAAGTTATGATTTTTTAAAGGTTTAAAATAAAAAGAGTCTTTAGGTAGTTGTAACACCACACTAGCGCTGCTAGCGTGAAAATGTACCTGGTTTGCGTCAAAAATAACCCCGCACGGGCGGTGTGCGTCGAAAGTAACCCTGCGTCGAAAACAACTCGGCACGGCGGTGCGTGTTGAAAAAGCCAGCCACACGACGATCCGAAAGTCCCGCGGCGCAGGGTGCGATCTCTCAGCCTCCGTCAGCGATGCTGCGCGTCGTTTCTCCTGCTCCGGGCGTCGGTTTTTCGGTCGCGTTTCCTGCGGCGTCGTTTCTCAGCTGCGGAACCGGCGTCGCGTCGTTTTCTCAGCCGCGATCGGATTCGCGTCGATCTTTTCTCCGCACGGCGCTCGGTGCGTGTATTTTTGTCCTTAGGCTGCCAGCCTCTCCTTTCAGGGTCCCAGGGACTGGAAGGGCACCACAGGGCAGAGTAGGGGTCTCTCCAGAGACTCCAGGTGCTGGCAGGAAGAAGTCTTTGCTATCCCTGAGACTTCAACAACAGGAGGCAAGCTCTACATCAAGCCCTTGGAGATTTCTTCTTCAAGAAGGAAGGCACACAAAGTCCAGTCTTTGCCCTCTTACTCTGGCAGAAGCAGCACTGCAGGAAAGCTCCACAAAGCACAGTCACAGGCAGGGCAGCACGTTTTCCTCAGCTATCAGCTCTTCTCCAGGCAGAGGTTCCTCTTGGTTCCAGAAGTGTTTCTAAAGTTTGTAAGTTTGGGTGCCCTTCTTATACCCATTTTAGTCTTTGAAGTCACCTTCCTTCAAAGGGGACTCACACCTTCTTGTGAAATCCTGCCTTGCCCAGGCAAGGCCTCGGACACACACCAGGGGGTTGGAGACAGCATTGTCAGAGGCAGGCACAGTCCTTTCAGATGAGAGTGACCACTCCACCCCTCCCTCCTAGCAGAGATGGCTAATCAGGAAATGCAGATTACACCCCAGCTCCCTTTGTGTCACTGTCTGGTGTGAGGTGAAAAACAACCCAACTGTCAAACTGACCCAGACAGGGAATCCACAAACAAGGCAGAGTCACAGAATGGTTTAAGCAAGAAAATGTTCACTTTCTAAAAGTGGCATTTCCAAACTCACAATCTTAAAATCAACTTTACTAAAAGATGTATTTTTAAATTGTGAGTTCAGGGATCCCAAACTCCACATGTCCATCTACTCTCTAGGGGAATCTACACTTTAATCATATTTAAAGGTAGCCCCCATATTATCCTATGAGAGAGACAGACCTTGCAACAGTGAAAACGAAATTGGCAGTATTTCACTGTTAGGACATATAAACCACATTACTATATGTCCTACCTTATCCATACACTGCACCCTGCCCTTGGGGCTACCTAGGGCCTACCTTAGGGGTGCCTTACATGTAAGGAAAGGGAAGGTTTAGACCTGGCAAGTGGGTACACTTGCCAAGTCGAATTTACAGTGTAAAATTACACATACAGACACTGCAGTGGCAGGTCTGAGACATGATTACAGAGCTACTTATGTGGGTGGCACAACCAGTGCTGCAGGCCCACTAGTAGCATTTGATTTACAGGCCCTGGCACCTCTAGTGCACATTACTAGGGACTTACTAGTAATTCAAATATGCCAATCATGGATGAACCACTTACATATAATTTAAACAGGAGAGCATATGCACTTTAGCACTGGTTAGCAGTGGTAAAGTGCTCAGAGTTGAAAAGCCAACAGCAACATGTCAGAAAAAAATAGGAGGCAGGAGGCAAAAAAGTCTGGGGATGACCCTGCATAAGCAAAAGTCCAACACGACCCCCTACCAGCCTAAAGCCAGGGGAGAACAATCAATACCTTGATGTACTTCCCTGATTGGGGCGATAGAACAGGGACCCAGGCCCACAACAGCAGGGGCATGTTCCAGTTCTACGCCTTCCTGACTCCAGTTGGATCCCTCTGTCCATACTCTCAGGGCCCACTAAGCTAACCCATGGGGAACCCTTCTCCACATCTACAGACACCATCTGTGCAACACCTAACTTTACTTTGCTCACAGATGTATTGCAATGGGCAGATAGTACCACCAGGGCCAACACAGTGGTGTTGCCCACTCCACCCCCGGGGTGTGACTCTCGTCCTCCCCCCCCCAGGGGCAACTCTGTCCACCAGGACAGCAAGCCACAGTGGCCCCAGACAACTGTCAGGGATGAGAGCCCGACCTCAGGCCTCTCTAACCACTGTGACTGTGGAGAGTGGGGGGTGGTAGCCCCAGGTGCCTGGCACCCTTTGACCACTCTCTCTTCCACCAGGTCAGGGATGACAACCTGACCCTGGTCCTCCCCTCTGGGGCTCTGTACCCTCCCTGCAGAAGCGGCACCCCCAGAGTCAAAAACTGTCAGGGTGCTTGTAGAAGCAGTCCTGCACAATTCTTCCATCAGTGCAGGGATGTTAACCTGCAACTGATCCTCCAACCTGGGGTCTGTACCTTCAGGTTGGACCAGGGCCAGGGATGAGGCTTCCCTCCCCCTGCCCTCTCTTCTGGGGTCCTGAACCACCCAACTAGGAGTGGCCCCCCCAGAAGACAACATGGTAGGGGCACTGTTAACAGTAGCCCCTTCCTCCAGGTCAGGGGGGACACCCTTAACCTGGCCTCCCAATCCAGGGTCTGTACCCACAGACTGGATCACTGCCTGGCAAACCAGGGCTTCCTGGGGGGCATACCTACCCCCTACCAGGTCAGAGTTTACCCTCTGAACCTGGTCATCCAACCCAGGGTCACCACCCTGTGGTTGAACCACTGCCTGGCACCCCAGGACTTCCTTGGGAGCACACTTACCCCCTATCAGGTCAGAGTTTACCCCCTGAACCTGATCATTCAACCCAGAGTCACCACCCTGCGGTTGAACCATTGCCTGGCACACCAGGACTTCCTTGGGAGCACACTTACCCCCCATCAGGTCAGAGTTTACCCCCTGAACCTGATCATTCAACCCAGAGTCACCACCCTGCGGTTGAACCATTGCCTGGTACACCAGGACTTCCAGGGGAGCACACCTACCCCCTACCAGATCAGAGCTTACCCCCTGAATCTGGCAATCCAACCCAGAGTCACTACCCTGCGGTTGAACCACTGCCTGGCGCACCAGGACTTCCTTGGGAGCACACGTACTCCCCATCAGGTCAGAGTTTACCCCCTGAACCTGATCATCCAACCCAGAGTCACCATCCTGCGGTTGAATCATTGCCTGGCGCACCAGGACTTCCTGGGGGGCACACCTACCCCCCACAAGGGAAACACTTTCCCCAAGGGCCATACAAGAGTCTGGCTGGCGCAGGTCTCCTGACCTCTGCCCATCTGACAGAGTCTGGATTCCCCCCAGCCCAGAAATGGTCTCACCAAGGTCATTCCTGGGGGGCTCTGCACTCAGAGCTGACCCCTGACCCTCCAGGTTCTCCACTGGGGTCCGCAACCCCCTCTCAACCCTCTGTCTGGACTTCTGCAACCCCTCACTAGGAGTGGTACTGCCAGACACCAGAACTGGTGGGACGCTGGCTACAGCCGCCCCCCCAAGTTCTCCTGACACTGTGGGGTCTCCCTCAACAGATGGCCCTATGGTACAGGCTAGGCTCCCCTCCTGGGGTTCCCGCAGGGAACCCTCCAGGACCTGGGACCGGATCTCGGGCACCTTGGGCCTCAACCCATCCCCATTCCCTCTCCTCTGAGACTGGACATGGGGTCCCTCACCCATCCCACTACACTGGGACCTACCTGGGACACTACAATCCTTCCCTACCTCACCTGGTTGGGAACTACCTAGACCACTCCTCTCAGGAGCACCCCCAAATGCCTCTTCAGACTCTCTGGTACTCACCCAGAAGTCTGCCTCCATTGTAAGCTCCCTGGGGTCAGAGAACTCACACTCCACCTGGTGTTGGCATAGCTCTGGAAAATAAGGACTAGACATATGCTCTCCAGCAATTACATCACTCAGCCCCTCACATGAATTAACCAAAGTACCCTTCACCCAACCATCCAGTGACTCTGCTTTGAAAAAGCACCCCACATCACCCTCCTGAGACTGGTGAGACAGTACCTGACTGTCCCTGACACTCAACCCACACTCTTCTGGGATGTTTTCACACTCCATAACCAGGACTTCTACCTGGGGGGAACCCCTCTCCCTGTCACTCTCACTTAGAGTCAGTAGAGTGTCCCTCCCACCAGTAGGAATATGACTCCCCATGCCAGTTCCCCAATCCACCTCAGGGACCCTGTGCATCACTGGAGCTACCTCATACCCCTGAACCTCCTGGCGTGTGTTAACTCCCTCCTTCAAGTAGGGCACCACATCTCTGGGCATGTGCACTTCTTCAGCAGTACTGGATACAAGATTTTTGCTGCCACCATCTGAACTGGACTCAGCCCTCATGGCCTCCAGCTTCAGCTCTTCACAGCTCAGCTCTTGAGCTGCAATCCTTTCTTTTTCCAGGACTAAGGCTCTCTCCTCCTCAGCCCTCTCAAGCTCTGCATCTAGCTCTTCCAGACTCCGGATTCGAGCTAGGAGCCACTCATCTCTTTCTGTTCCCTCCTCCTCAGAGTAGTTATCCTCCTCCTCAGAGTAGTTATCCTCCTCAGACTCATTTGGTGGTGTTGCCTGACAACGTTTCAATTCATACTGAAACAGGGCTGACTCAAGATCCTCCCTTCTGGATTTCCTGTTCACAGCCAGTCCCCTTTCCATGCAGAATGCTTTAAGCTGCCACTTTTTATACATAAATAGGTGCCAGAAATGGACTTCCATTCTGCCAAGGCTTCACAACCAAAAAAACAAAGTCCAAAAATATTAGCAATACTTCCAGGAGGACATCAGAGAACAAAAAGCAGAATCACAAGACAAGTAGTATGTGGTCACGTAGTGGTCTGAGATCAAACAGTAGTGTACACTTAATTACTGTATGTCAAGTACAAATACAAGTCCAAATCCCGACCGCTGGTCACCAATGTTAGAAATGGGGTCTCTGGTTGACAGTCAGGTTACCCCCTGTTCAAGCAAGGACCCTCACTCTAGTTAGGATAAAAGAGAATCACCCTCAGCTAACCCCTGCTTACCCCCTTGGTAGCTTGGCAGAGCAGTAGGCTTAACCTCAGAGTGCTGGGCGTAAAGTATTTGTACCAACACACACAGTAACTTAATGAAAACACTACAAAATGACACCACACCAGTTTAGAAAAATAGGAAATATTTATCTAGACAAAACAAGACCAAAACGACAAAAATCCAACATACACAAGTCAAGTTATGATTTTTTAAAGGTTTAAAATAAAAAGAGTCTTTAGGTAGTTGTAACACCACACTAGCGCTGCTAGCGTGAAAATGTACCTGGTTTGCGTCAAAAATAACCCCGCACGGGTGGTGTGCGTCGAAAGTAACCCTGCGTCGAAAACAACTCGGCACGGCGGTGCGTGTTGAAAAAGCCAGCCACACGACGATCCGAAAGTCCCGCGGCGCAGGGTGCGATCTCTCAGCCTCCGTCAGCGATGCTGCGCGTCGTTTCTCCTGCTCCGGGCGTCGGTTTTTCGGTCGCGTTTCCTGCGGCGTCGTTTCTCAGCTGCGGAACCGGCGTCGCGTCGTTTTCTCAGCCGCGATCGGATTCGCGTCGATCTTTTCTCCGCACGGCGCTCGGTGCGTGTATTTTTGTCCTTAGGCTGCCAGCCTCTCCTTTCAGGGTCCCAGGGACTGGAAGGGCACCACAGGGCAGAGTAGGGGTCTCTCCAGAGACTCCAGGTGCTGGCAGGAAGAAGTCTTTGCTATCCCTGAGACTTCAACAACAGGAGGCAAGCTCTACATCAAGCCCTTGGAGATTTCTTCTTCAAGAAGGAAGGCACACAAAGTCCAGTCTTTGCCCTCTTACTCTGGCAGAAGCAGCACTGCAGGAAAGCTCCACAAAGCACAGTCACAGGCAGGGCAGCACGTTTTCCTCAGCTATCAGCTCTTCTCCAGGCAGAGGTTCCTCTTGGTTCCAGAAGTGTTTCTAAAGTTTGTAAGTTTGGGTGCCCTTCTTATACCCATTTTAGTCTTTGAAGTCACCTTCCTTCAAAGGGGACTCACACCTTCTTGTGAAATCCTGCCTTGCCCAGGCAAGGCCTCAGACACACACCAGGGGGTTGGAGACAGCATTGTCAGAGGCAGGCACAGTCCTTTCAGATGAGAGTGACCACTCCACCCCTCCCTCCTAGCAGAGATGGCTAATCAGGAAATGCAGATTACACCCCAGCTCCCTTTGTGTCACTGTCTGGTGTGAGGTGAAAAACAACCCAACTGTCAAACTGACCCAGACAGGGAATCCACAAACAAGGCAGAGTCACAGAATGGTTTAAGCAAGAAAATGCTCACTTTCTAAAAGTGGCATTTCCAAACTCACAATCTTAAAATCAACTTTACTAAAAGATGTATTTTTAAATTGTGAGTTCAGGGATCCCAAACTCCACATGTCCATCTACTCTCTAGGGGAATCTACACTTTAATCATATTTAAAGGTAGCCCCCATATTATCCTATGAGAGAGACAGACCTTGCAACAGTGAAAACGAAATTGGCAGTATTTCACTGTTAGGACATATAAACCACATTACTATATGTCCTACCTTATCCATACACTGCACCCTGCCCTTGGGGCTACCTAGGGCCTACCTTAGGGGTGCCTTACATGTAAGGAAAGGGAAGGTTTAGACCTGGCAAGTGGGTACACTTGCCAAGTCGAATTTACAGTGTAAAATTACACATACAGACACTGCAGTGGCAGGTCTGAGACATGATTACAGAGCTACTTATGTGGGTGGCACAACCAGTGCTGCAGGCCCACTAGTAGCATTTGATTTACAGGCCCTGGCACCTCTAGTGCACATTACTAGGGACTTACTAGTAATTCAAATATGCCAATCATGGATGAACCACTTACATATAATTTAAACAGGAGAGCATATGCACTTTAGCACTGGTTAGCAGTGGTAAAGTGCTCAGAGTTGAAAAGCCAACAGCAACATGTCAGAAAAAAATAGGAGGCAGGAGGCAAAAAAGTCTGGGGATGACCCTGCATAAGCAAAAGTCCAACAGCCTGTAGCTCAGCCGCCACCTAGGTAAACCTACCAAACCTGTGCATTTCTGAAAACTAGAGACCTAGGGGAATCCAAGATGGGGTGACTTGTGTGGCTCGGACCAGGTTCTGTTACCCAGAATCCTTTGCAAACCTCAAAATTGGGCTAAAAAAACACATGTTCCTCACATTTCTGTGGCAGAAAGTTCTGGAATCTGAGAGGAGCCACAAATTTCCTTCCACCCAACGTTCCCCCACGTCTCCCGATAAAAATGATACCTCACTTGTGTGGGTAGGCCTAGCGCCCGCGACCGGAAACGCCCCAAAGCGCAACGTGGACACATCCATTTTTTTTAAAGAAAACAGAGGTGTTTTTTGCAAAGTGCCTACCTGTAGATTTTGGCCTGTAGCTCTGCCGCCACCTAGGGAAACCTACCAAACCTGTGCATTTCTGAAAACTAGAGACCTAGGGGAATCCAAGATGGGGTGACTTGTGTGGCTCGGACCAGATTCTGTTACCCAGAATCCTTTGCAAACCTCAAAATTTGGCTAAAAAAACACATGTTTCTCACATTTCTGTGGCAGAAACTTCTGGAATCTGAGAGGAGCCACATATTTCCTTCCACCCAGCGTTCCCCCACGTCTCCCGATAAAAATGATACCTCACTTGTGTGGGTAGGCCTAGCGCCCGCGACAGGAAACGCCCCAAAGCGCAACGTTGACACATCCAATTTTTTTAAAGAAAACAGAGGTGTTTTTTGCAAAGTGCCTACCTGTAGATTTTGGCCTGTAGCTCAGCCGCCACCTAGGGTACCCTACCAAACCTGTGCATTTCTGAAAACTAGAGACCTAGGGGAATCTAAGATGGAGTGACTTGTGTGGCTCGGACCAGGTTCTGTTACCGAGAATCCTTTGCAAACCTCAAAAATTGGCTACAAAAACACATGTTCCTCACATTTCTGTGGCAGAAAGTTCTGGAATCTGAGAGGAGCCACACATTTCCTTCCACCCAACGTTCCCCCACGTCTCCCGATAAAAATGATACCTCACTTGTGTGGGTAGGCCTAGCGCCCGCGACCGGAAACGCCCCAAAGCGCAACGTGGACACATCCAATTTTTTGAAAGAAAACAGAGATGTTTTTTGCAAAGTGCCTACCTGTAGATTTTGGCCTGTAGCTCTGCCGCCACCTAGGGAAACCTACCAAACCTGTGCATTTCTGAAAACTAGAGACCTAGGGGAATCCAAGATGGGGTGACTTGTGTGGCTCGGACCAGATTCTGTTACCCAGAATCCTTTGCAAACCTCAAAATTTGGCTAAAAAAACAGATGTTCCTCACATTTCTGTGGCAGAAACTTCTGGAATCTGAGAGGAGCCACAAATTTCCTTCCACCCAGCATTCCCCCACGTCTCCCGATAAAAATTATACCTCACTTGTGTGGGTAGGCCCAGCGCCCGCAACAGGAAACGCCCCAAAGTGCAACGTGGACACATCCAAATTTTTTAAAGAAAACAGAGGTGTTTTTTGCAAAGTGCCTACCTGTAGATTTTGGCCTGTAGCTCAGCCGCCACCTAGGGAAACCTACCAAACCTGTGCATTTCTGAAAACTAGAGACCTAGGGGAATCCAAGATGGGGTGACTTGTGTGGCTCGGACCAGGTTCTGTTACACAGAATCCTTTGCAAACCTCAAAATTTGGCTAAAAAAACACATGTTCCTCACATTTCTGTGGCAGAAAGTTCTGGAATCTGAGAGGAGCCACAAGTTTCCTTCCACCCAGCGTTCCACCACGTCTCCCGATAAAAATGATACCTCGTTTGTGTGGGTAGGCCTAGTGCCCGCGACAGGAAACGCCCCAAAGCGCAACGTGGACACATAAAAGTTTTTGAAAGAAAACAGAGGTGTTTATTGCAAAGTGCCTACCTGTCGATTTTGGCCTCTAGCTCAGCCGCCACCTAGCGAAACTTTCCAAACCTGTGCATTTCTGAAAACTAGAGAACTAGCGGAATCCAAGATGGGGTGACTTGTGTGGCTCGGACCAGGTTCTGTTACCCAGAATCCTTTGCAAACCTCAAAATGTGGCTAAAAAAACACATGTTCCTCACATTTCTGTGGCAGAAAGTTCTGGAATCTGAGAGGAGCCACAAATTACCTTCCACCCAGCGTTCCCCCACGTCTCCCGATAAAAATGATACCTCACTTGTGTGGGTAGGCCTAGCGCCCACGATAGGAAACGCCCCAAAGCGCAACGTGGACAGATCCAAATTTTTGAAAGAAAACAGAGGTGTTTTTTGCAAAGTGACTACCTGTAGATTTTGGCCTGTAGCTCAGCCACCACCTAGGGAAACCTACCAAACCTGTGCATTTATGAAAACTAGAGACCTAGGGGAATCCAAGATGGGGAGACTTGTGTGGTTCGGACCAGGTGCTGTTACACAGAATCCTTTGCAAACCTCAAAATTTGGCTAAAAAAACACATGTGCCTCACATTTCTGTGGCAGAAAGTTCTGGAATCTGAGAGGAGCCACAAATTTCCTTCCACCCAGCGTTCCCCCACGTCTCCCGATAAAAATGATACCTCACTTTTGTGGGTAGGCCTAGCGCCCGCGACAGGAAATGCCCCAAAGCGCAACGTGGACAGATCCAATTTTTTTAAAGAAAACAGAGGTGTTTTTTGCAAAGTGCCTACCTGTAGATTTTGGCCTGTAGCTCAGCCACCACCTAGGGAAACCTACCAAACCTGTGCATTTCTGAAAACTAGAGACCTAGGGGAATCCAAGATGGGGTGACTTGTGTGGCTCGGACCAGGTTCTGTTACACAGAATCCTTTGCAAACCTCAAAATTTGGCTAAAAATCCTCACATTTCTGTGGCAGAAAGTTCTGGAATCTGAGAGGAGCCACAAGTTTCCTTCCACCCAGCGTTCCACCACGTCTCCCGATAAAAATGATACCTCGTTTGTGTGGGTAGGCCTTGCGCCCGCGACAGGAAACGCCCCAAAGCGCAACGTGGACACATAAAAGTTTTTGAAAGAAAACAGAGGTGTTTATTGCAAAGTGCCTACCTGTCGATTTTGGCCTCTAGCTCAGCCTCCACCTAGCGAAACCTACCAAACCTGTGCATTTCTGAAAACTAGAGACCTAGCGGAATCCAAGATGGGGTGACTTGTGTGGCTCGGACCAGGTTCTGTTACCCAGAATCATTTGCAAACCTCAAAATGTGGCTAAAAAAACACATGTTCCTCACATTTCTGTGGCAGAAAGTTCTGGAATCTGAGAGGAGCCACAAATTACCTTCCACCCAGCGTTCCCCCACGTCTCCCGATAAAAATGATACCTCACTTGTGTGGGTAGGCCTAGCGCCCACGATAGGAAACGCCCCAAAGCGCAACGTGGACAGATCCAAATTTTTGAAAGAAAACAGAGGTGTTTTTTGCAAAGTGACTACCTGTAGATTTTGGCCTGTAGCTCAGCCACCACCTAGGGAAACCTACCAAACCTGTGCATTTATGAAAACTAGAGACCTAGGGGAATCCAAGATGGGGAGACTTGTGTGGTTCGGACCAGGTTCTGTTACACAGAATCCTTTGCATACCTCAAAATTTGGCTAAAAAAACACATGTGCCTCACATTTCTGTGGCAGAAAGTTCTGGAATCTGAGAGGAGCCACAAATTTCCTTCCACCCAGCGTTCCCCCACGTCTCCCGATAAAAATTATACCTCACTTTTGTGGGTAGGCCTAGCGCCCGCGACAGGAAATGCCCCAAAGCGCAACGTGGACAGATCCAATTTTTTTAAAGAAAACAGAGGTGTTTTTTGCAAAGTGCCTACCTGTAGATTTTGGCCTGTAGCTCAGCCACCACCTAGGGAAACCTACCAAACCTGTGCATTTCTGAAAACTAGAGACCTAGGGGAATCCAAGATGGGGTGACTTGTGTGGCTCGGACCAGGTTCTGTTACCCAGAATCCTTTGCAAACCTCAAAATTTGGCTAAAAAAACACAGGTTCCTCAAATTTCTGTGGCAGAAAGTTCTGGAATCTGAGAGGAGCCACAAATTCCCTTAAACCCAGCGTTCCCCCACGTCTCCCGACAAAAATGATACCTCACTTGTGTGGGTAGGCCTAGCGCCTGCGACAGGAAACGCCCCAAAGCGCAACGTGGACACATCCAATTTTTTGAAAGAAAACAGAGTTGTTTTTTGCAAAGTGCCTACCTGTAGATTTTGGCCTGTAGCTCAGCCGCCACCTAGGTAAACCTACCAAACCTGTGCATTTCTGAAAACTAGAGACCTAGGGGAATCCAAGATGGGGTGACTTGTGTGGCTCGGACCAGGTTCTGTTACCCAGAATCCTTTGCAAACCTCAAAATTTGGCTATAAAAACACATGTTCCTCACATTTCTGTGGCAGAAAGTTCTGGAATCTCAGAGGAGCCACGAATTTCCTTCCACCCAGCGTTCCCCCACGTCTCCCGATAAAAATGATACCTCACTTGTGTGGGTAGGACTAGCGCCCGTGACAGGAAATGCCCCAAAGCGCAACGTGGACACATCCAAATTTTAGAAAGAAAACAGAGGTGTTTTTTGCAAAGTGCCTACCTGTAGATTTTGGCCTGTAGCTCAGCCGCCACCTAGGGAAACCTACCAAACCTGTGCATTTCTGACAACTAGAGACCTAGGGGAATCCAAGATGGGGTGACTTGTGTGGCTCGGACCAGGTTCTGTTACCCAGAATCCTTTGCAAACCTCAAAATTTGGCCAAAAAAACACATGTTCCTCACATTTCTGTGGCAGAAAGTTCTGGAATCTGAGAGGAGCCACAAATTTCCTTCCACCCAGCGTTCCCCCACGTCTCCCGATAAAAATGGTACCTCACTTGTGTGGGTAGGACTAACGCCCGCGACAGCAAACGCCCCAAAGCAAAACGTGGACACATCCAATTTTTTGAAAGAAAACAGATGTGTTTTTTGCAAAGTGCCTACCTGTAGATTTTGGCCTGTAGCTCAGCCGCCACCTAGGTAAACCTACCAAACCTGTGCATTTCTGAAAACTAGAGACCTAGGGGAATCCAAGATGGGGTGACTTGTGTGGCTCGGACCAGGTTCTGTTACCCAGAATCCTTTGCAAACCTCAAAATTTGGCTATAAAAACACATGTTCCTCACATTTCTGTGGCAGAAAGTTCTGGAATCTCAGAGGAGCCACGAATTTCCTTCCACCCAGCGTTCCCCCACGTCTCCCGATAAAAATGATACCTCACTTGTGTGGGTAGGACTAGCGCCCGTGACAGGAAACGCCCCAAAGCGCAACGTGGACACATCCAAATTTTAGAAAGAAAACAGAGGTGTTTTTTGCAAAGTGCCTACCTGTAGATTTTGGCCTGTAGCTCAGCCGCCACCTAGGGAAACCTACCAAACCTGTGCATTTCTGACAACTAGAGACCTAGGGGAATCCAAGATGGGGTGACTTGTGTGGCTCGGACCAGGTTCTGTTACCCAGAATCCTTTGCAAACCTCAAAATTTGGCCAAAAAAACACATGTTCCTCACATTTCTGTGGCAGAAAGTTCTGGAATCTGAGAGGAGCCACAAATTTCCTTCCACCCAGCGTTCCCCCACGTCTCCCGATAAAAATGGTACCTCACTTGTGTGGGTAGGACTAACGCCCGCGACAGCAAACGCCCCAAAGCGCAACGTGGACACATCCAATTTTTTGAAAGAAAACAGATGTGTTTTTTGCAAAGTGCCTACCTGTAGATTTTGGCCTGTAGCTCAGCCGCCACCTAGGTAAACCTACCAAACCTGTGCATTTCTGAAAACTAGAGACCTAGGGGAATCCAAGATGGGGTGACTTGTGTGGCTCGGACCAGGTTCTGTTACCCAGAATCCTTTGCAAACCTCAAAATATGGCTAAAAAAACACATGTTCCTCACATTTCTGTGGCAGAAAGTTCTGGAATCTGAGAGGAGCCACAAATTTCCTTCCACCCAACGTTCCCCCACGTCTCCCGATAAAAATGATACCTCACTTGTGTGGGTAGGCCTAGCGCCCGCGACCGGAAACGCCCCAAAGCGCAACGTGGACACATCCAATTTTTTTAAAGAAAACAGAGGTGTTTTTTGCAAAGTGCCTACCTGTAGATTTTGGCCTGTAGCTCTGCCGCCACCTAGGGAAACCTACCAAACCTGTGCATTTCTGAAAACTAGAGACCTAGGGGAATCCAAGATGGGGTGACTTGTGTGGCTCGGACCAGATTCTGTTACCCAGAATCCTTTGCAAACCTCAAAATTTGGCTAAAAAAACACATGTTCCTCACATTTCTGTGGCAGAAACTTCTGGAATCTGAGAGGAGCCACAAATTTCCTTCCACCCAGCATTCCCCCACGTCTCCCGATAAAAATGATACCTCACTTGTGTGGGTAGGCCCAGCGCCCGCAACAGGAAACGCCCCAAAGTGCAACGTGGACACATCCAAATTTTTGAAAGAAAACAGAGGTGTTTTTTGCAAAGTGCCTACCTGTAGATTTTGGCCTGTAGTTCAGCCGCCACCTAGGGAAACCTACCAAACCTGTGCATTTCTGAAAACTAGAGACCTAGGGGAATCCAAGATGGGGTGACTTGTGTGGCTCGGACCAGGTTCTGTTACACAGAATCCTTTGCAAACCTCAAAATTGGGCTAAAAAAGCACATGTTCCTCACATTTCTGTGGCAGAAAGTTCTGGAATCTGAGAGGAGCCACAAGTTTCCTTCCACCCAGCGTTCCACCACGTCTCCCGATAAAAATGATACCTCATTTGTGTGGGTAGGCCTAGCGCCCGTGACAGGAAACGCCCCAAAGCGCAACGTGGACACATCAACATTTTTGAAAGAAAACAGAGGTGTTTATTGCAAAGTGACTACCTGTAGATTTTGGCCTGTAGCTCAGCCTCCACCTAGGGAAACCTACCAAACCTGTGCATTTCTGAAAACTAGAGACCTAGGGGAATCCAAGATGGGGAGACTTGTGTGGCTCGGACCAGGTGCTGTTACCCAGAATCCTTTGCAAACCTCAAAATTTGGCTAAAAAAACACATGTGCCTCACATTTCTGTGGCAGAAAGTTCTGGAATCTGAGAGGAGCCACAAATTTCCTTCCACCCAGCGTTCCCCCACGTCTCCCGATAAAAATGATACCTCACTTTTGTGGGTAGGCCTAGCGCCCGCGACAGGAAGTGCCCCAAAGCGCAACGTGGACAGATCCAATTTTTTGAAAGAAAACAGAGGTGTTTTTTGCAAAGTGCCTACCTGTAGATTTTGTCCTGTAGCTCAGCCACCACCTAGGGAAACCTACCAAACCTGTGCATTTCTGAAAACTAGAGACCTAGGGGAATCCAAAATGGGGTGACTTGTGTGGCTCGGACCAGGTTCTGTTACCCAGAATCCTTTGCAAACCTCAAAATTTGGCTAAAAAAACACAGGTTCCTCAAATTTCTGTGGCAGAAAGTTCTGGAATCTGAGAGGAGCCACAAATTTCCTTCCACCCAGCGTTCCCCCACGTCTCCCGATAAAAATGATACCTCACTTGTGTGGGTAGGCCTAGCGCCCGCGACAGGAAACGCCCCAAAGCGCAACGTGGACACATCCAATTTTTTAAAAGAAAACAGAGGTGTTTTTTGCAATGTGGCTACCTGTAGATTTTGGCCTGTAGCTCAGCCGCCACCTAGGGTACCCTACCAAACCTGTGCATTTCTGAAAACTAGAGACCTAGGGGAATCCAAGATGGAGTGACTTGTGTGGCTCGGACCAGGTTCTGTTACCCAGAATCCTTTGCAAACCTCAAAAATTGGCTACAAAAACACATGTTCCTCACATTTCTGTGGCAGAAAGTTCTGGAATCTGAGAGGAGCCACACATTTCCTTCCACCCAACGTTCCCCCACGTCTCCCGATAAAAATGATACCTCACTTGTGTGGGTAGGCCTAGCGCCCGCGACCGGAAACGCCCCAAAGCGCAACGTGGACACATCCAATTTTTTGAAAGAAAACAGAGGTGTTTTTTGCAAAGTGCCTACCTGTAGATTTTGGCCTGTAGCTCTGCCGCCACCTAGGGAAACCTACCAAACCTGTGCATTTCTGAAAACTAGAGACCTAGGGGAATCCAAGATGGGGTGACTTGTGTGGCTCGGACCAGATTCTGTTACCCAGAATCCTTTGCAAACCTCAAAATTTGGCTAAAAAAACACATGTTCCTCACATTTCTGTGGCAGAAACTTCTGGAATCTGAGAGGAGCCACAAGTTTCCTTCCACCCAGCGTTCCACCACGTCTCCCGATAAAAATGATACCTCGTTTGTGTGGGTAGGCCTAGTGCCCGCGACAGGAAACGCCCCAAAGCGCAACGTGGACACATAAAAGTTTTTGAAAGAAAACAGAGGTGTTTATTGCAAAGTGCCTACCTGTCGATTTTGGCCTCTAGCTCAGCCGCCACCTAGCGAAACTTACCAAACCTGTGCATTTCTGAAAACTAGAGAACTAGCGGAATCCAAGATGGGGTGACTTGTGTGGCTCGGACCAGGTTCTGTTACCCAGAATCCTTTGCAAACCTCAAAATGTGGCTAAAAAAACACATGTTCCTCACATTTCTGTGGCAGAAAGTTCTGGAATCTGAGAGGAGCCACAAATTACCTTCCACCCAGCGTTCCCCCACGTCTCCCGATAAAAATGATACCTCACTTGTGTGGGTAGTCCTAGCGCCCACGATAGGAAACGCCCCAAAGCGCAACGTGGACAGATCCAAATTTTTGAAAGAAAACAGAGGTGTTTTTTGCAAAGTGACTACCTGTAGATTTTGGCCTGTAGCTCAGCCACCACCTAGGGAAACCTACCAAACCTGTGCATTTATGAAAACTAGAGACCTAGGGGAATCCAAGATGGGGAGACTTGTGTGGTTCGGACCAGGTTCTGTTACACAGAATCCTTTGCAAACCTCAAAATTTGGCTAAAAAAACACATGTGCCTCACATTTCTGTGGCAGAAAGTTCTGGAATCTGAGAGGAGCCACAAATTTCCTTCCACCCAGCGTTCCCCCACGTCTCCCGATAAAAATGATACCTCACTTTTGTGGGTAGGCCTAGCGCCCGCGACAGGAAATGCCCCAAAGCGCAACGTGGACAGATCCAATTTTTTTAAAGAAAACAGAGGTGTTTTTTGCAAAGTGCCTACCTGTAGATTTTGGCCTGTAGCTCAGCCACCACCTAGGGAAACCTACCAAACCTGTGCATTTCTGAAAACTAGAGACCTAGGGGAATCCAAGATGGGGTGACTTGTGTGGCTCGGACCAGGTTCTGTTACACAGAATCCTTTGCAAACCTCAAAATTTGGCTAAAAATCCTCACATTTCTGTGGCAGAAAGTTCTGGAATCTGAGAGGAGCCACAAGTTTCCTTCCACCCAGCGTTCCACCACGTCTCCCGATAAAAATGATACCTCGTTTGTGTGGGTAGGCCTAGCGCCCGCGACAGGAAACGCCCCAAAGCGCAACGTGGACACATAAAAGTTTTTGAAAGAAAACAGAGGTGTTTATTGCAAAGTGCCTACCTGTCGATTTTGGCCTCTAACTCAGCCTCCACCTAGCGAAACCTACCAAACCTGTGCATTTCTGAAAACTAGAGACCTAGCGGAATCCAAGATGGGGTGACTTGTGTGGCTCGGACCAGGTTCTGTTACCCAGAATCATTTGCAAACCTCAAAATGTGGCTAAAAAAACACATGTTCCTCACATTTCTGTGGCAGAAAGTTCTGGAATCTGAGAGGAGCCACAAATTACCTTCCACCCAGCGTTCCCCCACGTCTCCCGATAAAAATGATACCTCACTTGTGTGGGTAGGCCTAGCGCCCACGATAGGAAACGCCCCAAAGCGCAACGTGGACAGATCCAAATTTTTGAAAGAAAACAGAGGTGTTTTTTGCAAAGTGACTACCTGTAGATTTTGGCCTGTAGCTCAGCCACCACCTAGGGAAACCTACCAAACCTGTGCATTTATGAAAACTAGAGACCTAGGGGAATCCAAGATGGGGAGACTTGTGTGGTTCGGACCAGGTTCTGTTACACAGAATCCTTTGCAAACCTCAAAATTTGGCTAAAAAAACACATGTGCCTCACATTTCTGTGGCAGAAAGTTCTGGAATCTGAGAGGAGCCACAAATTTCCTTCCACCCAGCGTTCCCCCACGTCTCCCGATAAAAATTATACCTCACTTTTGTGGGTAGGCCTAGCGCCCGCAACAGGAAATGCCCCAAAGCGCAACGTGGACAGATCCAATTTTTTTAAAGAAAACAGAGGTGTTTTTTGCAAAGTGCCTACCTGTAGATTTTGGCCTGTAGCTCAGCCACCACCTAGGGAAACCTACCAAACCTGTGCATTTCTGAAAACTAGAGACCTAGGGGAATCCAAGATGGGGTGACTTGTGTGGCTCGGACCAGGTTCTGTTACCCAGAATCCTTTGCAAACCTCAAAATTTGGCTAAAAAAACACAGGTTCCTCAAATTTCTGTGGCAGAAAGTTCTGGAATCTGAGAGGAGCCACAAATTTCCTTAAACCCAGCGTTCCCCCACGTCTCCCGACAAAAATGATACCTCACTTGTGTGGGTAGGCCTAGCGCCTGCGACAGGAAACGCCCCAAAGCGCAACGTGGACACATCCAATTTTTTGAAAGAAAACAGAGTTGTTTTTTGCAAAGTGCCTACCTGTAGATTTTGGCCTGTAGCTCAGCCGCCACCTAGGGAAACCTACCAAACCTGTGCATTTCTGAAAACTAGAGACCTAGGGGAATCCAAGATGGGGTGACTTGTGTGGCTCGGACCAGGTTCTGTTACCCAGAATCCTTTGCAAACCTCAAAATTTGGCTATAAAAACACATGTTCCTCACATTTCTGTGGCAGAAAGTTCTGGAATCTCAGAGGAGCCACGAATTTCCTTCCACCCAGCGTTCCCCCACGTCTCCCGATAAAAATGATACCTCACTTGTGTGGGTAGGACTAGCGCCCGTGACAGGAAACGCCCCAAAGCGCAACGTGGACACATCCAAATTTTAGAAAGAAAACAGAGGTGTTTTTTGCAAAGTGCCTACCTGTAGATTTTGGCCTGTAGCTCAGCCGCCACCTAGGGAAACCTACCAAACCTGTGCATTTCTGACAACTAGAGACCTAGGGGAATCCAAGATGGGGTGACTTGTGTGGCTCGGACCAGGTTCTGTTACCCAGAATCCTTTGCAAACCTCAAAATTTGGCCAAAAAAACACATGTTCCTCACATTTCTGTGGCAGAAAGTTCTGGAATCTGAGAGGAGCCACAAATTTCCTTCCACCCAGCGTTCCCCCACGTCTCCCGATAAAAATGGTACCTCACTTGTGTGGGTAGGACTAACGCCCGCGACAGCAAACGCCCCAAAGCGCAACGTGGACACATCCAATTTTTTGAAAGAAAACAGATGTGTTTTTTGCAAAGTGCCTACCTGTAGATTTTGGCCTGTAGCTCAGCCGCCACCTAGGTAAACCTACCAAACCTGTGCATTTCTGAAAACTAGAGACCTAGGGGAATCCAAGATGGGGTGACTTGTGTGGCTCGGACCAGGTTCTGTTACCCAGAATCCTTTGCAAACCTCAAAATTTGGCTATAAAAACACATGTTCCTCACATTTCTGTGGCAGAAAGTTCTGGAATCTCAGAGGAGCCACGAATTTCCTTCCACCCAGCGTTCCCCCACGTCTCCCGATAAAAATGATACCTCACTTGTGTGGGTAGGACTAGCGCCCGTGACAGGAAACGCCCCAAAGCGCAACGTGGACACATCCAAATTTTAGAAAGAAAACAGAGGTGTTTTTTGCAAAGTGCCTACCTGTAGATTTTGGCCTGTAGCTCAGCCGCCACCTAGGGAAACCTACCAAACCTGTGCATTTCTGACAACTAGAGACCTAGGGGAATCCAAGATGGGGTGACTTGTGTGGCTCGGACCAGGTTCTGTTACCCAGAATCCTTTGCAAACCTCAAAATTTGGCCAAAAAAACACATGTTCCTCACATTTCTGTGGCAGAAAGTTCTGGAATCTGAGAGGAGCCACAAATTTCCTTCCACCCAGCGTTCCCCCACGTCTCCCGATAAAAATGGTACCTCACTTGTGTGGGTAGGACTAACGCCCGCGACAGCAAACGCCCCAAAGCGCAACGTGGACACATCCAATTTTTTGAAAGAAAACAGATGTGTTTTTTGCAAAGTGCCTACCTGTAGATTTTGGCCTGTAGCTCAGCCGCCACCTAGGTAAACCTACCAAACCTGTGCATTTCTGAAAACTAGAGACCTAGGGGAATCCAAGATGGGGTGACTTGTGTGGCTCGGACCAGGTTCTGTTACCCAGAATCCTTTGCAAACCTCAAAATATGGCTAAAAAAACACATGTTCCTCACATTTCTGTGGCAGAAAGTTCTGGAATCTGAGAGGAGCCACAAATTTCCTTCCACCCAACGTTCCCCCACGTCTCCCGATAAAAATGATACCTCACTTGTGTGGGTAGGCCTAGCGCCCGCGACCGGAAACGCCCCAAAGCGCAACGTGGACACATCCAATTTTTTTAAAGAAAACAGAGGTGTTTTTTGCAAAGTGCCTACCTGTAGATTTTGGCCTGTAGCTCTGCCGCCACCTAGGGAAACCTACCAAACCTGTGCATTTCTGAAAACTAGAGACCTAGGGGAATCCAAGATGGGGTGACTTGTGTGGCTCGGACCAGATTCTGTTACCCAGAATCCTTTGCAAACCTCAAAATTTGGCTAAAAAAACACATGTTCCTCACATTTCTGTGGCAGAAACTTCTGGAATCTGAGAGGAGCCACAAATTTCCTTCCACCCAGCATTCCCCCACGTCTCCCGATAAAAATGATACCTCACTTGTGTGGGTAGGCCCAGCGCCCGCAACAGGAAACGCCCCAAAGTGCAACGTGGACACATCCAAATTTTTGAAAGAAAACAGAGGTGTTTTTTGCAAAGTGCCTACCTGTAGATTTTGGCCTGTAGTTCAGCCGCCACCTAGGGAAACCTACCAAACCTGTGCATTTCTGAAAACTAGAGACCTAGGGGAATCCAAGATGGGGTGACTTGTGTGGCTCGGACCAGGTTCTGTTACACAGAATCCTTTGCAAACCTCAAAATTGGGCTAAAAAAGCACATGTTCCTCACATTTCTGTGGCAGAAAGTTCTGGAATCTGAGAGGAGCCACAAGTTTCCTTCCACCCAGCGTTCCACCACGTCTCCCGATAAAAATGATACCTCATTTGTGTGGGTAGGCCTAGCGCCCGTGACAGGAAACGCCCCAAAGCGCAACGTGGACACATCAACATTTTTGAAAGAAAACAGAGGTGTTTATTGCAAAGTGACTACCTGTAGATTTTGGCCTGTAGCTCAGCCTCCACCTAGGGAAACCTACCAAACCTGTGCATTTCTGAAAACTAGAGACCTAGGGGAATCCAAGATGGGGAGACTTGTGTGGCTCGGACCAGGTGCTGTTACCCAGAATCCTTTGCAAACCTCAAAATTTGGCTAAAAAAACACATGTGCCTCACATTTCTGTGGCAGAAAGTTCTGGAATCTGAGAGGAGCCACAAATTTCCTTCCACCCAGCGTTCCCCCACGTCTCCCGATAAAAATGATACCTCACTTTTGTGGGTAGGCCTAGCGCCTGCGACAGGAAATGCCCCAAAGCGCAACGTGGACAGATCCAATTTTTTGAAAGAAAACAGAGGTGTTTTTTGCAAAGTGCCTACCTGTAGATTTTGGCCTGTAGCTCAGCCACCACCTAGGGAAACCTACCAAACCTGTGCATTTCTGAAAACTAGAGACCTAGGGGAATCCAAAATGGGGTGACTTGTGTGGCTCGGACCAGGTTCTGTTACCCAGAATCGTTTGCAAACCTCAAAATTTGGCTAAAAAAACACAGGTTCCTCAAATTTCTGTGGCAGAAAGTTCTGGAATCTGAGAGGAGCCACAAATTTCCTTCCACCCAGCGTTCCCCCACGTCTCCCGATAAAAATGATACCTCACTTGTGTGGGTAGGCCTAGCGCCCGCGACAGGAAACGCCCCAAAGCGCAACGTGGACACATCCAATTTTTTGAAAGAAAACAGAGGTGTTTTTTGCAATGTGGCTACCTGTAGATTTTGGCCTGTAGCTCAGCCGCCACCTAGGGTACCCTACCAAACCTGTGCATTTCTGAAAACTAGAGACCTAGGGGAATCCAAGATGGAGTGACTTGTGTGGCTCGGACCAGGTTCTGTTACCCAGAATCCTTTGCAAACCTCAAAATTTGGCTAAAAAAACACATGTTCCTCACATTTCTGTGGCAGAAACTTCTGGAATCTGAGAGGAGCCACAAATTTCCTTCCACCCAGCATTCCCCCACGTCTCCCGATAAAAATGATACCTCACTTGTGTGGGTAGGCCCAGCGCCCGCAACAGGAAACACCCCAAATTGCAACGTGGACACATCCAATTTTTTGAAAGAAAACAGAGGTGTTTTTTGCAAAGTGCCTACCTGTAGATTTTGGCCTGTAGCTCTGCCGCCACCTAGGGAAACCTACCAAACCTGTGCATTTCTGAAAACTAGAGACCTAGGGGAATCCAAGATGGGGTGACTTGTGTGGCTCGGACCAGATTCTGTTACCCAGAATCCTTTGCAAACCTCAAAATTTGGCTAAAAAAACACATGTTCCTCACATTTCTGTGGCAGAAACTTCTGGAATCTGAGAGGAGCCACAAATTTCCTTCCACCCAGCATTCCCCCACGTCTCCCGATAAAAATGATACCTCACTTGTGTGGGTAGGCCCAGCGCCCGCAACAGGAAACACCCCAAATTGCAACGTGGACACATCCAAATTTTTGAAAGAAAACAGAGGTGTTTTTTGCAAAGTGCCTACCTGTAGATTTTGGCCTGTAGCTCAGCCGCCACCTAGGGAAACCTACCAAACCTGTGCATTTCTGAAAACTAGAGACCTAGGGGAATCCAAGATGGGGTGACTTGTGTGGCTCGGACCAGGTTCTGTTACACAGAATCCTTTGCAAACCTCAAAATTTGGCTAAAAAAACACATGTTCCTCACATTTCTGTGGCAGAAAGTTCTGGAATCTGAGAGGAGCCACAAGTTTCCTTCCACCCAGCGTTCCACCACGTCTCCCGATAAAAATGATACCTCGTTTGTGTGGGTAGGCCTAGCGCCCGCGACAGGAAACGCCCCAAAGCGCAACGTGGACACATCAACATTTTTGAAAGAAAACAGAGGTGTTTATTGCAAAGTGCCTACCTGTAGATTTTGGCCTCTAGCTCAGCCGCCACCTAGCGAAACCTACCAAACCTGTGCATTTCTGAAAACTAGAGACCTAGCGGAATCCAAGATGGGGTAACTTGTGTGGCTCGGACCAGGTTCTGTTACCCAGAATCCTTTGCAAACCTCAAAATGTGGCTAAAAAAACACATGTTCCTCACATTTCTGTGGCAGAAAGTTCTGGAATCTGAGAGGAGCCACAAATGTCCTTCCACCCAGCGTTCCCCCACGTCTCCCGATAAAAATGATACCTCACTTGTGTGGGTAAGCCTAGCGCCCGCGACAGGAAACGCCCCAAAGCGCAACGTGGACAGATCCAAATTTTTGAAAGAAAACAGAGGTGTTTTTTGCAAAGTGACTACCTGTAGATTTTGGCCTGTAGCTCAGCCACCACCTAGGGAAACCTACCAAACCTGTGCATTTCTGAAAACTAGAGACCTAGGGGAATCCAAGATGGGGAGACTTGTGTGGTTCGGACCAGGTTCTGTTACACAGAATCCTTTGCAAACCTCAAAATTTGGCTACAAAAACACATGTTCCTCACATTTCTGTGGCAGAAAGTTCTGGAATCTGAGAGGAGCCACACATTTCCTTCCACCCAACGTTCCCCCACGTCTCCCGATAAAAATGATACCTCACTTGTGTGGGTAGGCCTAGCGCCCGCGACCGGAAACGCCCCAAAGCGCAACGTGGACTCATCCAATTTTTTGAAAGAAAACAGAGGTGTTTTTTGCAAAGTGCCTACCTGTAGATTTTGGCCTGTAGCTCTGCCGCCACCTAGGGAAACCTACCAAACCTGTGCATTTCTGAAAACTAGAGACCTAGGGGAATCCAAGATGGGGTGACTTGTGTGGCTCGGACCAGATTCTGTTACCCAGAATCCTTTGCAAACCTCAAAATTTGGCTAAAAAAACACATGTTCCTCACATTTCTGTGGCAGAAACTTCTGGAATCTGAGAGGAGCCACAAATTTCCTTCCACCCAGCATTCCCCCACGTCTCCCGATAAAAATGATACCTCACTTGTGTGGGTAGGCCCAGCGCCCGCAACAGGAAACGCCCTAAAGTGCAACGTGGACACATCCAAATTTTTGAAAGAAAACAGAGGTGTTTTTTGCAAAGTGCCTACCTGTAGATTTTGGCCTGTAGCTCAGCCGCCACCTAGGGAAACCTACCAAACCTGTGCATTTCTGAAAACTAGAGACCTAGGGGAATCCAAGATGGGGTGACTTGTGTGGCTCGGACCAGGTTCTGTTACACAGAATCCTTTGCAAACCTCAAAATTTGGCTAAAAAAACACATGTTCCTCACATTTCTGTGGCAGAAAGTTCTGGAATCTGAGAGGAACCACAAGTTTCCTTCCACCCAGCGTTCCACCACGTCTCCCGATAAAAATGATACCTCGTTTGTGTGGGTAGGCCTAGCGCCCGCGACAGGAAACGCCCCAAAGCGCAACGTGGACACATCAACATTTTTGAAAGAAAACAGAGGTGTTTATTGCAAAGTGCCTACCTGTAGATTTTGGCCTCTAGCTCAGCCGCCACCTAGCGAAACCTACCAAACCTGTGCATTTCTGAAAACTAGAGACCTAGCGGAATCCAAGATGGGGTGACTTGTGTGGCTCGGGCCAGGTTCTGTTACCCAGAATCCTTTGCAAACCTCAAAATGTGGCTAAAAAAACACATGTTCCTCACATTTCTGTGGCAGAAAGTTCTGGAATCTGAGAGGAGCCACAAATTTCCTTCCACCCAGCGTTCCCCCACGTCTCCCGATAAAAATGAGACCTCACTTGTGTGGGTAGGCCTAGCGCCCGCGACAGGAAATGCCCCAAAGCGCAACGTGGACAGATCCAAGTTTTTTTTAAAGAAAACAGAGGTGTTTTTTGCAAAGTGCCTACCTGTAGATTTTGGCCTGTAGCTCAGCCACCACCTAGGGAAACCTACCAAACCTGTGCATTTCTGAAAACTAGAGACCTAGGGGAATCCAAGATGGGGCGACTTGTGTGGCTCGGACCAGGTTATGTTACCCAGAATCCTTTGCAAACCTCAAAATTTGGCTAAAAAAACACAGGTTCCTCAAATTTCTGTGGCAGAAAGTTCTGGAATCTGAGAGGAGCCACAAATTTCCTTCCACCCAGCGTTCCCCCACGTCTCCCGACAAAAATGATACCTCACTTGTGTGGGTAGGCCTAGCGCCCACGACAGGAAACGCCCCAAAGCGCAACGTGGACACATCCAATTTTTTGAAAGAAAACAGAGGTGTTTTTTGCAAAGTGCCTACCTGTAGATTTTGGCCTGTAGCTCAGCCGCCACCTAGGGAAACCTACCAAACCTGTGCATTTCTGAAAACTAGAGACCTAGGGGAATCCAAGATGGGGTGACTTGTGTGGCTCGGACCAGGTTCTGTTACCCAGAATCCTTTGCAAACCTCAAAATTTGGCTAAAAAAACACATGTTCCTCAAATTTCTGTGGAAGAAAGTTCTGGAATCTGAGAGGAGCCACAAATTTCCTTCCACCCAGCGTTCCCCCACGTCTCCCGATAAAAATGGTACCTCACTTGTGTGGGTAGGCCTAACGCCCGCGACAGCAAACGCTCCAAAGCGCAACGTGGACACATCCAATTTTTTTAAAGAAAACAGAGGTGTTTTTTGCAAAGTGCCTACCTGTAGATTTTGGCCTGTAGCTCAGCCGCCACCTAGGGAAACCTACCAAACCTGTGCATTTCTGAAAACTAGAGACCTAGGGGAATCCAAGATGGGGTGACTTGTGTGGCTCGGACCAGGTTCTGTTACCCAGAATCCTTTGCAAACCTCAAAATTGGGCTAAAAAAACACATGTTCCTCACATTTCTGTGGCAGAAAGTTCTGGAATCTGAGAGGAGCCACAAATTTCCTTCCACCCAACGTTCCCCCACGTCTCCCGATAAAAATGATACCTCACTTGTGTGGGTAGGCCTAGCGCCCGCGACCGGAAACGCCCCAAAGCGCAACGTGGACACATCCAATTTTTTGAAAGAAAACAGAGGTGTTTTTTGCAAAGTGCCTACCTGTAGATTTTGGCCTGTAGCTCTGCCGCCACCTAGGGAAACCTACCAAACCTGTGCATTTCTGAAAACTAGAGACGTAGGGGAATCCAAGATGGGGTGACTTGTGTGGCTCGGACCAGGTTCTGTTACACAGAATCCTTTGCAAACCTCAAAATTTGGCCAAAAAAACACATGTTCCTCACATTTCTGTGGCAGAAAGTTCTGGAATCTGAGAGGAGCCACAAGTTTCCTTCCACCCAGCGTTCCACCACGTCTCCCGATAAAAATGATACCTCATTTGTGTGGGTAGGCCTAGCGCCCGCGACAGGAAACGCCCCAAAGCGCAACGTGGACAGATCCAAATTTTTGAAAGAAAACAGAGGTGTTTTTTGCAAAGTGACTACCTGTAGATTTTGGCCTGTAGCTCAGCCTCCACCTAGGGAAACCTACCAAACCTGTGCATTTCTGAAAACTAGAGACCTAGGGGAATCCAAGATGGGGAGACTTGTGTGGCTCGGACCAGGTGCTGTTACACAGAATCCTTTGCAAACCTCAAAATGTGGCTAAAAAAACACATGTTCCTCACATTTCTGTGGCAGAAAGTTCTGGAATCTGAGAGGAGCCACAAATTTCCTTCCACCCAGCGTTCCCCCACGTCTCCCGATAAAAATGATACCTCACTTTTGTGGGTAGGCCTAGCGCCCGCGACAGGAAACGCCCCAAAGCGCAACGTGGACACATCCAATTTTTTGAAAGAAAACAGAGGTGTTTTTTGCAAAGTGCCTACCTGTAGATTTTGGCCTGTAGCTCAGCCGCCACCTAGGGTACCCTACCAAACCTGTGCATTTCTGAAAACTAGAGACCTAGGGGAATCCAAGATGGAGTGACTTGTGTGGCTCGGACCAGGTTCTGTTACCCAGAATCCTTTGCAAACCTCAAAAATTGGCTACAAAAACACATGTTCCTCACATTTCTGTGGCAGAAAGTTCTGGAATCTGAGAGGAGCCACACATTTCCTTCCACCCAACGTTCCCCCATGTCTCCCGATCAAAATGATACCTCACTTGTGTGGGTAGGCCTAGCGCCCGCGACCGGAAACGCCCCAAAGCGCAACGTGGACACATCCAATTTTTTTAAAGAAAACAGAGGTGTTTTTTGCAAAGTGCCTACCTGTAGATTTTGGCCTGTAGCTCTGCCGCCACCTAGGGAAACCTACCAAACCTGTGCATTTCTGAAAACTAGAGACCTAGGGGAATCCAAGATGGGGTGACTTGTGTGGCTCGGACCAGATTCTGTTACCCAGAATCCTTTGCAAACCTCAAAATTTGGCTAAAAAAACACATGTTCCTCACATTTCTGTGGCAGAAACTTCTGGAATCTGAGAGGAGCCACAAATTTCCTTCCACCCAGCATTCCCCCACGTCTCCCGATAAAAATGATACCTCACTTGTGTGGGTAGGCCCAGCGCCCGCAACAGGAAACGCCCCAAAGTGCAACGTGGACACATCAAAATTTTTGAAAGAAAACAGAGGTGTTTTTTGCAAAGTGCCTACCTGTTGATTTTGGCCTGTAGCTCAGCCGCCACCTAGGGAAACCTACCAAACCTGTGCATTTCTGAAAACTAGAGACCTAGGGGAATCCAAGATGGGGTGACTTGTGTGGCTCGGACCAGGTTCTGTTACACAGAAACCTTTGCAAACCTCAAAATTTGGCTAAAAAAACACATGTTCCTCAAATTTCTGTGGAAGAAAGTTCTGGAATCTGAGAGGAGCCACAAATTTCCTTCCACCCAGCGTTCCCCCACGTCTCCCGATAAAAATGGTACCTCACTTGTGTGGGTAGGCCTAACGCCCGCGACAGCAAACGCTCCAAAGCGCAACGTGGACACATCCAATTTTTTTAAAGAAAACAGAGGTGTTTTTTGCAAAGTGCCTACCTGTAGATTTTGGCCTGTAGCTCAGCCGCCACCTAGGGAAACCTACCAAACCTGTGCATTTCTGAAAACTAGAGACCTAGGGGAATCCAAGATGGGGTGACTTGTGTGGCTCGGACCAGGTTCTGTTACCCAGAATCCTTTGCAAACCTCAAAATTGGGCTAAAAAAACACATGTTCCTCACATTTCTGTGGCAGAAAGTTCTGGAATCTGAGAGGAGCCACAAATTTCCTTCCACCCAACGTTCCCCCACGTCTCCCGATAAAAATGATACCTCACTTGTGTGGGTAGGCCTAGCGCCCGCGACCGGAAACGCCCCAAAGCGCAACGTGGACACATCCAATTTTTTGAAAGAAAACAGAGGTGTTTTTTGCAAAGTGCCTACCTGTAGATTTTGGCCTGTAGCTCTGCCGCCACCTAGGGAAACCTACCAAACCTGTGCATTTCTGAAAACTAGAGACGTAGGGGAATCCAAGATGGGGTGACTTGTGTGGCTCGGACCAGGTTCTGTTACACAGAATCCTTTGCAAACCTCAAAATTTGGCCAAAAAAACACATGTTCCTCACATTTCTGTGGCAGAAAGTTCTGGAATCTGAGAGGAGCCACAAGTTTCCTTCCACCCAGCGTTCCACCACGTCTCCCGATAAAAATGATACCTCATTTGTGTGGGTAGGCCTAGCGCCCGCGACAGGAAACGCCCCAAAGCGCAACGTGGACAGATCCAAATTTTTGAAAGAAAACAGAGGTGTTTTTTGCAAAGTGACTACCTGTAGATTTTGGCCTGTAGCTCAGCCTCCACCTAGGGAAACCTACCAAACCTGTGCATTTCTGAAAACTAGAGACCTAGGGGAATCCAAGATGGGGAGACTTGTGTGGCTCGGACCAGGTGCTGTTACACAGAATCCTTTGCAAACCTCAAAATGTGGCTAAAAAAACACATGTTCCTCACATTTCTGTGGCAGAAAGTTCTGGAATCTGAGAGGAGCCACAAATTTCCTTCCACCCAGCGTTCCCCCACGTCTCCCGATAAAAATGATACCTCACTTTTGTGGGTAGGCCTAGCGCCCGCGACAGGAAACGCCCCAAAGCGCAACGTGGACACATCCAATTTTTTGAAAGAAAACAGAGGTGTTTTTTGCAAAGTGCCTACCTGTAGATTTTGGCCTGTAGCTCAGCCGCCACCTAGGGTACCCTACCAAACCTGTGCATTTCTGAAAACTAGAGACCTAGGGGAATCCAAGATGGAGTGACTTGTGTGGCTCGGACCAGGTTCTGTTACCCAGAATCCTTTGCAAACCTCAAAAATTGGCTACAAAAACACATGTTCCTCACATTTCTGTGGCAGAAAGTTCTGGAATCTGAGAGGAGCCACACATTTCCTTCCACCCAACGTTCCCCCATGTCTCCCGATCAAAATGATACCTCACTTGTGTGGGTAGGCCTAGCGCCCGCGACCGGAAACGCCCCAAAGCGCAACGTGGACACATCCAATTTTTTTAAAGAAAACAGAGGTGTTTTTTGCAAAGTGCCTACCTGTAGATTTTGGCCTGTAGCTCTGCCGCCACCTAGGGAAACCTACCAAACCTGTGCATTTCTGAAAACTAGAGACCTAGGGGAATCCAAGATGGGGTGACTTGTGTGGCTCGGACCAGATTCTGTTACCCAGAATCCTTTGCAAACCTCAAAATTTGGCTAAAAAAACACATGTTCCTCACATTTCTGTGGCAGAAACTTCTGGAATCTGAGAGGAGCCACAAATTTCCTTCCACCCAGCATTCCCCCACGTCTCCCGATAAAAATGATACCTCACTTGTGTGGGTAGGCCCAGCGCCCGCAACAGGAAACGCCCCAAAGTGCAACGTGGACACATCCAAATTTTTGAAAGAAAACAGAGGTGTTTTTTGCAAAGTGCCTACCTGTTGATTTTGGCCTGTAGCTCAGCCGCCACCTAGGGAAACCTACCAAACCTGTGCATTTCTGAAAACTAGAGACCTAGGGGAATCCAAGATGGGGTGACTTGTGTGGCTCGGACCAGGTTCTGTTACACAGAAACCTCAAAATTTGGCTAAAAAAACACATGTTCCTCACATTTCTGTGGCAGAAAGTTCTGGAATCTGAGAGGAGCCACAAATTTCCTTCCACCCAGCGTTCCCCCACGTCTCCCGATAAAAATGATACCTCACTTTTGTGGGTAGGCCTAGCGCCCGCGACAGGAAACGCCCCAAAGCGCAACGTGGACACATCCAATTTTTTGAAAGAAAACAGAGGTGTTTTTTGCAAAGTGCCTACCTGTAGATTTTGGCCTGTAGCTCAGCCGCCACCTAGGGTACCCTACCAAACCTGTGCATTTCTGAAAACTAGAGACCTAGGGGAATCCAAGATGGAGTGACTTGTGTGGCTCGGACCAGGTTCTGTTACCCAGAATCCTTTGCAAACCTCAAAAATTGGCTACAAAAACACATGTTCCTCACATTTCTGTGGCAGAAAGTTCTGGAATCTGAGAGGAGCCACACATTTCCTTCCACCCAACGTTCCCCCATGTCTCCCGATCAAAATGATACCTCACTTGTGTGGGTAGGCCTAGCGCCCGCGACCGGAAACGCCCCAAAGCGCAACGTGGACACATCCAATTTTTTTAAAGAAAACAGAGGTGTTTTTTGCAAAGTGCCTACCTGTAGATTTTGGCCTGTAGCTCTGCCGCCACCTAGGGAAACCTACCAAACCTGTGCATTTCTGAAAACTAGAGACCTAGGGGAATCCAAGATGGGGTGACTTGTGTGGCTCGGACCAGATTCTGTTACCCAGAATCCTTTGCAAACCTCAAAATTTGGCAAAAAAAACACATGTTCCTCACATTTCTGTGGCAGAAACTTCTGGAATCTGAGAGGAGCCACAAATTTCCTTCCACCCAGCATTCCCCCACGTCTCCCGATAAAAATGATACCTCAATTTTGTGGGTAGGCCTAGCGCCCGCGACAGGAAACGCCCCAAAGCGCAACGTGGACACATCCAATTTTTTGAAAGAAAACAGAGGTGTTTTTTGCAAAGTGCCTACCTGTAGATTTTGGCCTGTAGCTCAGCCGCCACCTAGGGTACCCTACCAAACCTGTGCATTTCTGAAAACTAGAGACCTAGGGGAATCCAAGATGGAGTGACTTGTGTGGCTCGGACCAGGTTCTGTTACCCAGAATCCTTTGCAAACCTCAAAAATTGGTTACAAAAACACATGTTCCTCACATTTCTGTGGCAGAAAGTTCTGGAATCTGAGAGGAGCCACACATTTCCTTCCACCCAACGTTCCCCCATGTCTCCCGATCAAAATGATACCTCACTTGTGTGGGTAGGCCTAGCGCCCGCGACCGGAAACGCCCCAAAGCGCAACGTGGACACATCCAATTTTTTTAAAGAAAACAGAGGTGTTTTTTGCAAAGTGCCTACCTGTAGATTTTGGCCTGTAGCTCTGCCGCCACCTAGGGAAACCTACCAAACCTGTGCATTTCTGAAAACTAGAGACCTAGGGGAATCCAAGATGGGGTGACTTGTGTGGCTCGGACCAGATTCTGTTACCCAGAATCCTTTGCAAACCTCAAAATTTGGCTAAAAAACACATGTTCCTCACATTTCTGTGGCAGAAACTTCTGGAATCTGAGAGGAGCCACAAATTTCCTTCCACCCAGCATTCCCCCACGTCTCCCGATAAAAATGATACCTCACTTGTGTGGGTAGGCCCAGCGCCCGCAACAGGAAACGCCCCAAAGTGCAACGTGGACACATCCAAATTTTTGAAAGAAAACAGAGGTGTTTTTTGCAAAGTGCCTACCTGTTGATTTTGGCCTGTAGCTCAGCCGCCACCTAGGGAAACCTACCAAACCTGTGCATTTCTGAAAACTAGAGACCTAGGGGAATCCAAGATGGGGTGACTTGTGTGGCTCGGACCAGGTTCTGTTACACAGAAACCTCAAAATTTGGCTAAAAAAACACATGTTCCTCACATTTCTGTGGCAGAAAGTTCTGGAATCTGAGAGGAGCCACAAATTTCCTTCCACCCAGCGTTCCCCCACGTCTCCCGATAAAAATGATACCTCACTTGTGTGGGTAGGCCTAGCGCCCGCGACAGGAAACGCCCCAAAGCGCAACGTGGACACATCCAATTTTTTGAAAGAAAACAGAGGTGTTTTTTGCAAAGTGCCTACCTGTAGATTTTGGCCTGTAGCTCAGCCGCCACCTAGGGTACCCTACCAAACCTGTGCATTTCTGAAAACTAGAGACCTAGGGGAATCCAAGATGGAGTGACTTGTGTGGCTCGGACCAGGTTCTGTTACCCAGAATCCTTTGCAAACCTCAAAAATTGGCTACAAAAACACATGTTCCTCACATTTCTGTGGCAGAAAGTTCTGGAATCTGAGAGGAGCCACACATTTCCTTCCACCCAACGTTCCCCCATGTCTCCCGATCAAAATGATACCTCACTTGTGTGGGTAGGCCTAGCGCCCGCGACCGGAAACGCCCCAAAGCGCAACGTGGACACATCCAATTTTTTTAAAGAAAACAGAGGTGTTTTTTGCAAAGTGCCTACCTGTAGATTTTGGCCTGTAGCTCTGCCGCCACCTAGGGAAACCTACCAAACCTGTGCATTTCTGAAAACTAGAGACCTAGGGGAATCCAAGATGGGGTGACTTGTGTGGCTCGGACCAGATTCTGTTACCCAGAATCCTTTGCAAACCTCAAAATTTGACTAAAAAAACACATGTTCCTCACATTTCTGTGGCAGAAACTTCTGGAATCTGAGAGGAGCCACAAATTTCCTTCCACCCAGCATTCCCCCACGTCTCCCGATAAAAATGATACCTCACTTGTGTGGGTAGGCCCAGCGCCCGCAACAGGAAACGCCCCAAAGTGCAACGTGGACACATCCAAATTTTTGAAAGAAAACAGAGGTGTTTTTTGCAAAGTGCCTACCTGTAGATTTTGGCCTGTAGCTCAGCCGCCACCTAGGGAAACCTACCAAACCTGTGCATTTCTGAAAACTAGAGACCTAGGGGAATCCAAGATGGGGTGACTTGTGTGGCTAGGACCAGGTTCTGTTACACAGAATCCTTTGCAAACCTCAAAATTTGGCTAAAAAAACACATGTTCCTCACATTTCTGTGGCAGAAAGTTCTGGAATCTGAGAGGAGCCACAAGTTTCCTTCCACCCAGCGTTCCACCACGTCTCCCGATAAAAATGATACCTCGTTTATGTGGGTAGGCCTAGCGCCCGTGACAGGAAACGCCCCAAAGCGCAACGTGGACACATCAACATTTTTGAAAGAAAACAGAGGTGTTTATTGCAAAGTGCCTACCTGTAGATTTTGGCCTCTAGCTCAGCCGCCACCTAGGGAAACCTACCAAACCTGTGCATTTCTGAAAACTAGAGACCTAGCGGAATCCAAGATGGGGTGACTTGTGTGGCTCGGACCAGGTTCTGTTACCCAGAATCCTTTGCAAACCTCAAAATGTGGCTAAAAAAACACATGTTCCTCTCATTTCTGTGGCAGAAAGTTCTGGAATCTGAGAGGAGCCACAAATTTCCTTCCACCCAGCATTCCCCCACGTCTCCCGATAAAAATGATACCTCACTTGTGTGGGTAGGCCTAGCGCCCGCGACAGGAAACGTCCCAAAGCGCAACGTGGACAGATCCAAATTTTTGAAAGAAAACAGAGGTGTTTTTTGCAAAGTGACTACCTGTAGATTTTGGCCTGTAGCTCAGCCGCCACCTAGGGAAACCTACCAAACCTGTGCATTTCTGAAAACTAGAGACCTAGGGGAATCCAAGATGGGGTGACTTGTGTGGCTCGGACCAGGTTCTGTTACCCAGAATCCTTTGCAAACCTCAAAATTTGGCTAAAAAAACACAGGTTCCTCAAATTTCTGTGGCAGAAAGTTCTGGAATCTGAGAGGAGCCACAAATTTCCTTCCACCCAGCGTTCCCCCACGTCTCCCGATAAAAATGATACCTCACTTGTGTGGGTAGGCCTAGCGCCCACGACAGGAAACGCCCCAAAGCGCAACGTGGACACATCCAATTTTTTGAAAGAAAACAGAGGTGTTTTTTGCAAAGTGCCTACCTGTAGATTTTGGCCTGTAGCTCAGCCGCCACCTAGGGAAACCTACCAAACCTGTGCATTTCTGAAAACTAGAGACCTAGGGGAATCCAAGATGGAGTGACTTGTGTGGCTCGGACCAGGTTCTGTTACGCAGAATCCTTTGCAAACCTCAAAAATTGGCTAAAAAAACACATGTTCCTCACATTTCTGTGGCAGAAAGTTCTGGAATCTGAGAGGAGCCACACATTTCCTTCCACCCAGCTTTCCCCCACGTCTCCCGATAAAAATGATACCTCACTTGTGTGGTTAGGCCTAGCGCCCGCGACAGGAAACGCCCCAAAGCGCAACGTAGACACATCCAAATTTTTGAAAGAAAACAGAGGTGTTTTTTGCAAAGTGCCTACCTGTAGATTTTGGCCTGTAGCTCAGCCGCCACCTAGGGAAACCTACCAAACCTGCGCATTTCTGAAAACTAGAGACCTAGGGGAATCCAAGATGGGGTGACTTGTGTGGCTCGGACCAGGTTCTGTTATCCAGAATCCTTTGCAAACCTCACAATTTGGCTAAAAAAACACATGTTCCTCATATTTCTGTGGCAGAAAGTTCTGGAATCTGAGAGGAGCCACAAATTTCCTTCCACCCAGCGTTCCCCCACGTCTCCCGATAAAAATGATACCTCACTTGTGTGGGTAGGCCTAGCGCCCGCGACAGGAAACGCCCCAAAGCGCAACGTGGACACATCCAATTTTTTTAAAGAAAACAGAGTTGTTTTTTGCAAAGTGCCTACCTATAGATTTTGGCCTGTAGCTCAGCCGCCACCTAGGGAAACCTACCAAACCTGTGCATTTCTGAAAACTAGAGACCTAGGGGAATCCAAGATGGGGTGACTTGTGTGGCTCGGACCAGGTTCTGTTACCTAGAATCCTTTGCAAACCTCAAAATTTGGCTAAAAAAACACACGTTCCTCACATTTCTGTGGCAGAAAGTTCTGGAATCTGAGAGGAGCCACAAATTTCCTTCCACCCAGTGTTCCCCTACGTCTCCCGATAAAAATGATACCTCACTTGTGTGGGTAGGCGTAGCGCCCGCGACAAGAAACGCCCCAAAGCGCAACGTGGACACATCCAATTTTTTTAAAGAAAACAGAGTTGTTTTTTGCAAAGTGCCTACCTATAGATTTTGGCCTGTAGCTCAGCCGCCACCTAGGGAAACCTACCAAACCTGTGCATTTCTAAAAACTAGAGACCTAGGGGAATCCAAGATGGGGTGACTTGTGTGGCTCGGACCAGGTTCTGTTACCTAGAATCCTTTGCAAACCTCAAAATTTGGCTAAAAAAACACACGTTCCTCACATTTCTGTGGCAGAAAGTTCTGGAATCTGAGAGGAGCCACAAATTTCCTTCCACCCAGTGTTCCCCTACGTCTCCCGATAAAAATGATACCTCACTTGTGTGGGTAGGCGTAGCGCCCGCGACAAGAAACGCCCCAAAGCGCAACGTGGACACATCCAATTTTTTTAAAGAAAACAGAGGTGTCTTTTGCAAAGTACCTACCTGTAGATTTTGGCCTGTAGCTCAGCCACCACCTAGGGAAACCTACCAAACCTGTGCATTTCTGAAAACTAGAGACCTATGGGAATCCAAGATGGGGTGACTTGTGTGGCTCGGACCAGGATCTGTTACCCAGAATCCTTTGTAAACCTCAAAATTTGGCTAAAAAAACACATGTTCCTCACATTTCTGTGGCAGAAAGTTCTGGAATCTCAGAGGAGCCACAAATTTCCTTCCACCCAGCGTTCCCCCACGTCTCCCGATAAAAATGATACCTCACTTGTGTGGGTAGGCATGCGCCCGCGACAGGAAACGCCCCAAAGCGCAACGTGGACACATCCAATTTTTTTAAAGAAAACAGAGGTGTTTTTTGCAAAGTGCCTACCTGTAGATTTTGGCCTGTAGCTCACCCGCCACCTAGGGAAACCTACCAAACCTGTGCATTTCTGAAAACTAGAGACCTAGGGGAATCCAAGATGGGGTGACTTGTGTGGCTCGGACCAGGTTCTGTTACCCAGAATCCTTTGAAAACCTCAAAATTTGGCTAAAAAAACACATGTTCCTCACATTTCTGTGGCAGGAAGTTCTGGAATCTGAGAGGAGCCACAAATTTCCTTCCACCCAGCGTTCCCCCACGTCTCCCGATAAAAATGGTACCTCACTTGTGTGGGTAGGCCTAACACCCGCGACAGCAAACGCCCCAAAGCGCAACGTGGACACATCCAATTTTTTTAAAGAAAACAGAGGTGTTTTTTGCAAAGTGCCTACCTGTAGATTTTGGCCTGTAGCTCATCCGCCACCTAGGGAAACCTACCAAACCTGTGCATTTCTAAAAACTAGAGACCTAGGGGAATCCAAGATGGGGTGACTTGTGTGGCTCGGACCAGGTTCTGTTACCCAGAATCCTTTGCAAACCTCAAAATTTGGCTAAAAAAACACATGTTCCTCACATTTCTGTGGCAGAAAGTTCTGGAATCTGAGAGGAGCCACAAATTTCCTTCCACCCAGCGTTCCCCCACGTCTCCCGATAAAAATGATACCTCACTTGTGTGGGTAGGCCTAGCGCCCGCGACCGGAAACGCCCCAAAGCGCAACGTGGACACATCAAATTTTTTTAAAGAAAACAGAGGTGTTTTTTGCAAAGTGCCTACCTGTAGATTTTGGCCTGTAGCTCTGCCGCCACCTAGGGAAACCTACCAAACCTGTGCATTTCTGAAAACTAGAGACCTAGGGGAATCCAAGATGGGGTGACTTGTGTGGCTCGGACCAGATTCTGTTACCCAGAATCCTTTGCAAACCTCAAAATTTGGCTAAAAAAACACATGTTCCTCACATTTCTGTGGCCGAAACTTCTGGAATCTGAGAGGAGCCACAAATTTCCTTCCACCCAGCATTCCCCCACGTCTCCCGATAAAAATTATACCTCACTTGTGTGGGTAGGCCCAGCGCCCGCAACAGGAAACGCCCCAAAGTGCAACGTGGACACATCCACATTTTTGAAAGAAAACAGAGGTGTTTTTTGCAAAGTGCCTACCTGTAGATTTTGGTCTGTAGCTCAGCCGCCACCTAGGGAAACCTACCAAACCTGTGCATTTCTGAAAACTAGAGACCTAGGGGAATCCAAGATGGGGTGACTTGTGTGGCTCGGACCAGGTTCTGTTACACAGAATCCTTTGCAAACCTCAAAATTTGGCTAAAAAACACATGTTCCTCACATTTCTGTGGCAGAAAGTTCTGGAATCTGAGAGGAGCCACAAGTTTCCTTTCACCCAGCGTTCCACCACGTCTCCCGATAAAAATGATACCTTGTTTGTGTGGGTAGGCCTAGCGCCCGCGACAGGAAACGCCCCAAAGCGCAACATGGACACATCAACATTTTTGAAAGAAAACAGAGGTGTTTATTGCAAAGTGCCTACCTGTAGATTTTGGCCTCTAGCTCAGCCGCCACCTAGGGAAACCTACCAAACCTGTGCATTTCTGAAAACTAGAGACCTAGCGGAATCCAAGATGGGGCGACTTGTGTGGCTCGGACCAGGTTCTGTTACCCAGAATCCTTTGCAAACCTCAAAATGTGGCTAAAAAAACACATGTTCCTCACATTTCTGTGGCAGAAAGTTCTGGAATCTGAGAGGAGCCACAAATTTCCTTCCACCCAGCGTTCCCCCACGTCTCCCGATAAAAATGATACCTCACTTGTGTGGGTAGGCCTAGCGCCCGCGACAGGAAATGCCCCAAAGCGCAACGTGGACACATCCAAATTTTTGAAAGAAAACAGAGGTGTTTTTTGCAAAGTGCCTACCTGTAGATTTTGGCCTGTAGCTCAGCCGCCACCTAGGGAAACCTACCAAACCTGTGCATTTCTGAAAACTAGAGACCTAGGGGAATCCAAGATGGGGTGACTTGTGTGGCTCGGACCAGGTTCTGTTACCCAGAATCCTTTGCAAACCTCAAAATTTGGCTAAAAAAACACATGTTCCTCACAATTCTGTGGCAGAAAGTTCTGGAATCTGAGAGGAGCCACAAATTTCCTTCCACCCAGCGTTCCCCCACGTCTCCCGATAAAAATGATACCTCACTTGTGTGGGTAGGCCTAGCGCCCGCGACAGGAAACGCCCCAAAGCGCAACGTGGACACATCCAATTTTTTTAAAGAAAACAGAGTTGTTTTTTGCAAAGTGCCTACCTGTAGATTTTGGCCTGTAGCTCAGCCGCCACCTAGGGAAACCTACCAAACCTGTGCATTTCTGAAAACTAGAGACCTAGGGGAATCCAAGATGGGGTGACTTGTGTGGCTCGGACCAGGTTCTGTTACACAGAATCCTTTGCAAACCTCAAAATTTGGCTGAAAAAACACATGTGCCTCACATTTCTGTGGCAGAAAGTGCTGGAATCTGAGAGGAGCCATTAATTTCCTTCCACCCAGCGTTCCCCCACGTCTCCCGATAAAAATGATACCTCACTTGTGTGGGTAGGCCTTGCGCCCGCGACAGGAAACGCCCCAAAGCGCAACGTGGACACATCCAATTTTTTTAAAGAAAACAGAGGTGTTTTTTGCAAAGTGCCTACCTGTAGATTTTGGCCTGTAGCTCAGCCGCCACCTAGGTAAACCTACCAAACCTGTGCATTTCTGAAAACTAGAGACCTAGGGGAATCCAAGATGGAGTGACTTGTGTGGCTCGGACCAGGTTCTGTTACCCAGAATCCTTTGCAAACCTCAAAATTTGGCTAAAAAAACACATGTTCCTCACATTTCTGTGGCAGAAACTTCAGGAATCTGAGAGGAGCCACAAATTTCCTTCCACCCAGCATTCCCCCACGTCTCCCGATAAAAATGATACCTCACTTGTGTGGGTAGGCCCAGCGCCCGCAACAGGAAACGCCCCAAAGTGCAACGTGGACACATCCACATTTTTGAAAGAAAACAGAGGTGTTTTTTGCAAAGTGCCTACCTGTAGATTTTGGCCTGTAGCTCAGCCGCCAACTAGGGAAACCTACCAAACCCGTGCATTTCTGAAAACTAGAGACCTAGGGGAATCCAAGATGGGGTGACTTGTGTGGCTCCGAACAGGTTCTGTTACACAGAATCCTTTGCAAACCTCAAAATTTGGCTAAAAAAACACATGTTCCTCACATTTCTGTGGCAGAAAGTTCTGGAATCTGAGAGGAGCCACAAGTTTCCTTTCACCCAGCGTTCCACCACGTCTCCCAATAAAAATGATACCTTGTTTGTGTGGGTAGGCCTAGCGCCCGCGACAGGTAACGCCCCAAAGCGCAACGTGGACACATCAAAATTTTTGAAAGAAAACAGAGGTGTTTATTGCAAAGTGCCTACCTGTAGATATTGGCCTCTAGCTCAGCCGCCACCTAGGGAAACCTACCAAACCTGTGCATTTCTGAAAACTAGAGACCTAGCGGAATCCAAGATGGGGTGACTTGTGTGGCTCGGACCAGGTTCTGTTACCCAGAATCCTTTGCAAACCTCAAAATGTGGCTAAAAAAACACATGTTCCTCACATTTCTGTGGCAGAAAGTTCTGGAATCTGAGAGGAGCCACAAATTTCCTTCCACCCAGCGTTCCCCCACGTGTCCCGATAAAAATGATACCTCACTTGTGTGGGTAGGCCTAGCGCCCGCGACAGGAAACGCCCCAAAGCGCAACGTGGACAGATCCAAATTTTTGAAAGAAAACAGAGGTGTTTTTTGCAAAGTGACTACCTGTAGATTTTGGCCTGTAGCACAGCCGCCACCTAGGGAAACCTACCAAACCTGTGCATTTCTGAAAACTAGAGACCTAGGGGAATCCAAGATAGGGAGACTTGTGTGGCTCGGACCAGGTTCTGTTACCCAGAATCCTTTGCAAACCTCAAAATTTGGCTAAAAAAACACATGTGCCTCACATTTCTGTGGCAGAAAGTTCTGGAATCTGAGAGGAGCCACAAATTTCCTTCCATCCAGCGTTCCCCCACGTCTCCCGATAAAAATGATACCTCACTTGTGTGGGTAGGCCTAGCGCCCGCGACAGAAAACACCCCAAAGCGCAACGTGGACAGATCCAAATTTTTTAAAGAAAACAGGGTTTTTTTTGCAAAGTGCCTACCTGTAGATTTTGGCCTGTAGCTCAGCCGCCACCTAGGTAAACCTACCAAACCTGTGCATTTCTGAAAACTAGAGACCTAGGGGAATCCAAGATGGAGTGACTTGTGTGGCTCGGACCAGGTTCTGTTACCAAGAATCCTTTGCAAACCTCAAAATTTGGCTAAAAAAACACATGTTCCTCACATTTCTGTGGCAGAAACTTCTGGAATCTGAGAGGAGCCACAAATTTCCTTCCACCCAGCATTCCCCCACGTCTCCCGATAAAAATGATACCTCACTTGTGTGGGTAGGCCCAGCGCCCGCAACAGGAAACGCCCCAAAGTGCAACGTGGACACATCCACATTTTTGAAAGAAAACAGAGGTGTTTTTTGCAAAGTGCCTACCTGTAGATTTTGGCCTGTAGCTCAGCCGCCACCTAGGGAAACCTACCAAACCCGTGCATTTCTGAAAACTAGAGACCTAGGGGAATCCAAGATGGGGTGACTTGTGTGGCTCGGACCAGGTTCTGTTACACAGAATCCTTTGCAAACCTCAAAATTTGGCTAAAAAAACACATGTTCCTCACATTTCTGTGGCAGAAAGTTCTGGAATCTGAGAGGAGCCACAAGTTTCCTTTCACCCAGCGTTCCACCACGTCTCCCAATAAAAATGATACCTTGTTTGTGTGGGTAGGCCTAGCGCCCGCGACAGGTAACGCCCCAAAGCGCAACGTGGACACATCAAAAATTTTGAAAGAAAACAGAGGTGTTTATTGCAAAGTGCCTACCTCTAGATTTTGGCCTCTAGCTCAGCCGCCACCTAGGGAAACCTACCAAACCTGTGCATTTCTGAAAACTAGAGACCTAGCGGAATCCAAGATGGGGTGACTTGTGTGGCTCGGACCAGATTCTGTTACCCAGAATCCTTTGCAAACCTCAAAATTTGGCTAAAAAACACATGTTCCTCACATTTCTGTGGCAGAAACTTCTGGAATCTGAGAGGAGCCACAAATTTCCTTCCACCCAGCATTCCCCCACGTCTCCCGATAAAAATGATACCTCACTTGTGTGGGTAGGCCCAGCGCCCGCAACAGGAAACGCCCCAAAGTGCAACGTGGACACATCCAAATTTTTGAAAGAAAACAGAGGTGTTTTTTGCAAAGTGCCTACCTGTTGATTTTGGCCTGTAGCTCAGCCGCCACCTAGGGAAACCTACCAAACCTGTGCATTTCTGAAAACTAGAGACCTAGGGGAATCCAAGATGGGGTGACTTGTGTGGCTCGGACCAGGTTCTGTTACACAGAAACCTCAAAATTTGGCTAAAAAAACACATGTTCCTCACATTTCTGTGGCAGAAAGTTCTGGAATCTGAGAGGAGCCACAAATTTCCTTCCACCCAGCGTTCCCCCACGTCTCCCGATAAAAATGATACCTCACTTGTGTGGGTAGGCCTAGCGCCCGCGACAGGAAACGCCCCAAAGCGCAACGTGGACACATCCAATTTTTTGAAAGAAAACAGAGGTGTTTTTTGCAAAGTGCCTACCTGTAGATTTTGGCCTGTAGCTCAGCCGCCACCTAGGGTACCCTACCAAACCTGTGCATTTCTGAAAACTAGAGACCTAGGGGAATCCAAGATGGAGTGACTTGTGTGGCTCGGACCAGGTTCTGTTACCCAGAATCCTTTGCAAACCTCAAAAATTGGCTACAAAAACACATGTTCCTCACATTTCTGTGGCAGAAAGTTCTGGAATCTGAGAGGAGCCACACATTTCCTTCCACCCAACGTTCCCCCATGTCTCCCGATCAAAATGATACCTCACTTGTGTGGGTAGGCCTAGCGCCCGCGACCGGAAACGCCCCAAAGCGCAACGTGGACACATCCAATTTTTTTAAAGAAAACAGAGGTGTTTTTTGCAAAGTGCCTACCTGTAGATTTTGGCCTGTAGCTCTGCCGCCACCTAGGGAAACCTACCAAACCTGTGCATTTCTGAAAACTAGAGACCTAGGGGAATCCAAGATGGGGTGACTTGTGTGGCTCGGACCAGATTCTGTTACCCAGAATCCTTTGCAAACCTCAAAATTTGACTAAAAAAACACATGTTCCTCACATTTCTGTGGCAGAAACTTCTGGAATCTGAGAGGAGCCACAAATTTCCTTCCACCCAGCATTCCCCCACGTCTCCCGATAAAAATGATACCTCACTTGTGTGGGTAGGCCCAGCGCCCGCAACAGGAAACGCCCCAAAGTGCAACGTGGACACATCCAAATTTTTGAAAGAAAACAGAGGTGTTTTTTGCAAAGTGCCTACCTGTAGATTTTGGCCTGTAGCTCAGCCGCCACCTAGGGAAACCTACCAAACCTGTGCATTTCTGAAAACTAGAGACCTAGGGGAATCCAAGATGGGGTGACTTGTGTGGCTAGGACCAGGTTCTGTTACACAGAATCCTTTGCAAACCTCAAAATTTGGCTAAAAAAACACATGTTCCTCACATTTCTGTGGCAGAAAGTTCTGGAATCTGAGAGGAGCCACAAGTTTCCTTCCACCCAGCGTTCCACCACGTCTCCCGATAAAAATTATACCTCGTTTATGTGGGTAGGCCTAGCGCCCGTGACAGGAAACGCCCCAAAGCGCAACGTGGACACATCAACATTTTTGAAAGAAAACAGAGGTGTTTATTGCAAAGTGCCTACCTGTAGATTTTGGCCTCTAGCTCAGCCGCCACCTAGGGAAACCTACCAAACCTGTGCATTTCTGAAAACTAGAGACCTAGCGGAATCCAAGATGGGGTGACTTGTGTGGCTCGGACCAGGTTCTGTTACCCAGAATCCTTTGCAAACCTCAAAATGTGGCTAAAAAAACACATGTTCCTCTCATTTCTGTGGCAGAAAGTTCTGGAATCTGAGAGGAGCCACAAATTTCCTTCCACCCAGCATTCCCCCACGTCTCCCGATAAAAATGATACCTCACTTGTGTGGGTAGGCCTAGCGCCCGCGACAGGAAACGTCCCAAAGCGCAACGTGGACAGATCCAAATTTTTGAAAGAAAACAGAGGTGTTTTTTGCAAAGTGACTACCTGTAGATTTTGGCCTGTAGCTCAGCCGCCACCTAGGGAAACCTACCAAACCTGTGCATTTCTGAAAACTAGAGACCTAGGGGAATCCAAGATGGGGTGACTTGTGTGGCTCGGACCAGGTTCTGTTACCCAGAATCCTTTGCAAACCTCAAAATTTGGCTAAAAAAACACAGGTTCCTCAAATTTCTGTGGCAGAAAGTTCTGGAATCTGAGAGGAGCCACAAATTTCCTTCCAACCAGCGTTCCCCCACGTCTCCCGATAAAAATGATACCTCACTTGTGTGGGTAGGCCTAGCGCCCACGACAGGAAACGCCCCAAAGCGCAACGTGGACACATCCAATTTTTTGAAAGAAAACAGAGGTGTTTTTTGCAAAGTGCCTACCTGTAGATTTTGGCCTGTAGCTCAGCCGCCACCTAGGGAAACCTACCAAACCTGTGCATTTCTGAAAACTAGAGACCTAGGGGAATCCAAGATGGAGTGACTTGTGTGGCTCGGACCAGGTTCTGTTACGCAGAATCCTTTGCAAACCTCAAAAATTGGCTAAAAAAACACATGTTCCTCACATTTCTGTGGCAGAAAGTTCTGGAATCTGAGAGGAGCCACACATTTCCTTCCACCCAGCTTTCCCCCACGTCTCCCGATAAAAATGATACCTCACTTGTGTGGTTAGGCCTAGCGCCCGCGACAGGAAACGCCCCAAAGCGCAACGTAGACACATCCAAATTTTTGAAAGAAAACAGAGGTGTTTTTTGCAAAGTGCCTACCTGTAGATTTTGGCCTGTAGCTCAGCCGCCACCTAGGGAAACCTACCAAACCTGCGCATTTCTGAAAACTAGAGACCTAGGGGAATCCAAGATGGGGTGACTTGTGTGGCTCGGACCAGGTTCTGTTATCCAGAATCCTTTGCAAACCTCACAATTTGGCTAAAAAAACACATGTTCCTCATATTTCTGTGGCAGAAAGTTCTGGAATCTGAGAGGAGCCACAAATTTCCTTCCACCCAGCGTTCCCCCACGTCTCCCGATAAAAATGATACCTCACTTGTGTGGGTAGGCCTAGCGCCCGCGACAGGAAACGCCCCAAAGCGCAACGTGGACACATCCAATTTTTTTAAAGAAAACAGAGTTGTTTTTTGCAAAGTGCCTACCTATAGATTTTGGCCTGTAGCTCAGCCGCCACCTAGGGAAACCTACCAAACCTGTGCATTTCTGAAAACTAGAGACCTAGGGGAATCCAAGATGGGGTGACTTGTGTGGCTCGGACCAGGTTCTGTTACCTAGAATCCTTTGCAAACCTCAAAATTTGGCTAAAAAAACACACGTTCCTCACATTTCTGTGGCAGAAAGTTCTGGAATCTGAGAGGAGCCACAAATTTCCTTCCACCCAGTGTTCCCCTACGTCTCCCGATAAAAATGATACCTCACTTGTGTGGGTAGGCGTAGCGCCCGCGACAAGAAACGCCCCAAAGCGCAACGTGGACACATCCAATTTTTTTAAAGAAAACAGAGGTGTCTTTTGCAAAGTACCTACCTGTAGATTTTGGCCTGTAGCTCAGCCACCACCTAGGGAAACCTACCAAACCTGTGCATTTCTGAAAACTAGAGACCTATGGGAATCCAAGATGGGGTGACTTGTGTGGCTCGGACCAGGATCTGTTACCCAGAATCCTTTGTAAACCTCAAAATTTGGCTAAAAAAACACATGTTCCTCACATTTCTGTGGCAGAAAGTTCTGGAATCTCAGAGGAGCCACAAATTTCCTTCCACCCAGCGTTCCCCCACGTCTCCCGATAAAAATGATACCTCACTTGTGTGGGTAGGCATGCGCCCGCGACAGGAAACGCCCCAAAGCGCAACGTGGACACATCCAATTTTTTTAAAGAAAACAGAGGTGTTTTTTGCAAAGTGCCTACCTGTAGATTTTGGCCTGTAGCTCAGCCGCCACCTAGGTAAACCTACCAAACCTGTGCATTTCTGAAAACTAGAGACCTAGGGGAATCCAAGATGGAGTGACTTGTGTGGCTCGGACCAGGTTCTGTTACCCAGAATCCTTTGCAAACCTCAAAATTTGGCTAAAAAAACACATGTTCCTCACATTTCTGTGGCAGAAACTTCAGGAATCTGAGAGGAGCCACAAATTTCCTTCCACCCAGCATTCCCCCACGTCTCCCGATAAAAATGATACCTCACTTGTGTGGGTAGGCCCAGCGCCCGCAACAGGAAACGCCCCAAAGTGCAACGTGGACACATCCACATTTTTGAAAGAAAACAGAGGTGTTTTTTGCAAAGTGCCTACCTGTAGATTTTGGCCTGTAGCTCAGCCGCCAACTAGGGAAACCTACCAAACCCGTGCATTTCTGAAAACTAGAGACCTAGGGGAATCCAAGATGGGGTGACTTGTGTGGCTCCGAACAGGTTCTGTTACACAGAATCCTTTGCAAACCTCAAAATTTGGCTAAAAAAACACATGTTCCTCACATTTCTGTGGCAGAAAGTTCTGGAATCTGAGAGGAGCCACAAGTTTCCTTTCACCCAGCGTTCCACCACGTCTCCCAATAAAAATGATACCTTGTTTGTGTGGGTAGGCCTAGCGCCCGCGACAGGTAACGCCCCAAAGCGCAACGTGGACACATCAAAATTTTTGAAAGAAAACAGAGGTGTTTATTGCAAAGTGCCTACCTGTAGATATTGGCCTCTAGCTCAGCCGCCACCTAGGGAAACCTACCAAACCTGTGCATTTCTGAAAACTAGAGACCTAGCGGAATCCAAGATGGGGTGACTTGTGTGGCTCGGACCAGGTTCTGTTACCCAGAATCCTTTGCAAACCTCAAAATGTGGCTAAAAAAACACATGTTCCTCACATTTCTGTGGCAGAAAGTTCTGGAATCTGAGAGGAGCCACAAATTTCCTTCCACCCAGCGTTCCCCCACGTGTCCCGATAAAAATGATACCTCACTTGTGTGGGTAGGCCTAGCGCCCGCGACAGGAAACGCCCCAAAGCGCAACGTGGACAGATCCAAATTTTTGAAAGAAAACAGAGGTGTTTTTTGCAAAGTGACTACCTGTAGATTTTGGCCTGTAGCACAGCCGCCACCTAGGGAAACCTACCAAACCTGTGCATTTCTGAAAACTAGAGACCTAGGGGAATCCAAGATAGGGAGACTTGTGTGGCTCGGACCAGGTTCTGTTACCCAGAATCCTTTGCAAACCTCAAAATTTGGCTAAAAAAACACATGTGCCTCACATTTCTGTGGCAGAAAGTTCTGGAATCTGAGAGGAGCCACAAATTTCCTTCCATCCAGCGTTCCCCCACGTCTCCCGATAAAAATGATACCTCACTTGTGTGGGTAGGCCTAGCGCCCGCGACAGAAAACACCCCAAAGCGCAACGTGGACAGATCCAAATTTTTTAAAGAAAACAGGGTTTTTTTTGCAAAGTGCCTACCTGTAGATTTTGGCCTGTAGCTCAGCCGCCACCTAGGTAAACCTACCAAACCTGTGCATTTCTGAAAACTAGAGACCTAGGGGAATCCAAGATGGAGTGACTTGTGTGGCTCGGACCAGGTTCTGTTACCAAGAATCCTTTGCAAACCTCAAAATTTGGCTAAAAAAACACATGTTCCTCACATTTCTGTGGCAGAAACTTCTGGAATCTGAGAGGAGCCACAAATTTCCTTCCACCCAGCATTCCCCCACGTCTCCCGATAAAAATGATACCTCACTTGTGTGGGTAGGCCCAGCGCCCGCAACAGGAAACGCCCCAAAGTGCAACGTGGACACATCCACATTTTTGAAAGAAAACAGAGGTGTTTTTTGCAAAGTGCCTACCTGTAGATTTTGGCCTGTAGCTCAGCCGCCACCTAGGGAAACCTACCAAACCCGTGCATTTCTGAAAACTAGAGACCTAGGGGAATCCAAGATGGGGTGACTTGTGTGGCTCGGACCAGGTTCTGTTACACAGAATCCTTTGCAAACCTCAAAATTTGGCTAAAAAAACACATGTTCCTCACATTTCTGTGGCAGAAAGTTCTGGAATCTGAGAGGAGCCACAAGTTTCCTTTCACCCAGCGTTCCACCACGTCTCCCAATAAAAATGATACCTTGTTTGTGTGGGTAGGCCTAGCGCCCGCGACAGGTAACGCCCCAAAGCGCAACGTGGACACATCAAAAATTTTGAAAGAAAACAGAGGTGTTTATTGCAAAGTGCCTACCTCTAGATTTTGGCCTCTAGCTCAGCCGCCACCTAGGGAAACCTACCAAACCTGTGCATTTCTGAAAACTAGAGACCTAGCGGAATCCAAGATGGGGTGACTTGTGTGGCTCGGACCAGGTTCTGTTACCCAGAATCCTTTGCAAACCTCAAAATGTGGCTAAAAAAACACATGTTCCTCACATTTCTGTGGCAGAAAGTTCTGGAATCTGAGAGGAGCCACAAATTTCCTTCCACCCAGCGTTCCCCCACGTGTCCCGATAAAAATGATACCTCACTTGTGTGGGTAGGCCTAGCGCCCGCGACAGGAAACGCCCCAAAGCGCAACGTGGACACATCCAAATTTTTGAAAGAAAACAGAGGTGTTTTTTGCAAAGTGCCTACCTGTAGATTTTGGCCTGTAGCTCAGCCGCCACCTAGGGAAACCTACCAAACCTGTGCATTTCTGAAAACTAGAGACCTAGGGGAATCCAAGATGGGGAGACTTGTGTGGCTCGGACCAGGTTCTGTTACCCAGAATCCTTTGCAAACCTCAAAATTTGGCTAAAAAAAACACATGTGCCTCACATTTCTGTGGCAGAAAGTTCTGGAATCTGAGAGGAGCCACAAATTTCCTTCCATCCAGCGTTCCCCCACGTCTCCCGATAAAAATGATACCTCACTTGTGTGGGTAGGCCTAGCGCCCGCGACAGAAAACACCCCAAAGCGCAACGTGGACAGATCCAAATTTTTTAAAGAAAACAGGGGTTTTTTTTGCAAAGTGACTACCTGTAGATTTTGGCCTGTAGCTCAGCCGCCACCTAGGGAAACCTACCAAACCTGTGCATTTCGGAAAACTAGAGACCTAGGGGAATCTAAGATGGGGAGACTTGTGTGGCTCGGACCAGGTTCTGTTACCCAGAATCCTTTGCAAACCTCAAAATTTGGCTAAAAAAACACATGTGCCTCACATTTCTGTGGCAGAAAGTTCTGGAATCTGAGAGGAGCCATTAATTTCGTTCCACCCAGCGTTCCCCCCGTCTCCCGATAAAAATTATACCTCACTTGTGTGGGTAGGCCTTGCGCCCGCGACAGGAAACGCCCCAAAGCGCAACGTGGACACATCCAATTTTTTGAAAGAAAACAGAGGTGTTTTTTGCAAAGTGCCTACCTGAAGATTTTGGCCTGTAGCTCAGCCGCCACCTAGGTAAACCTACCAAACCTGTGCATTTCTGAAAACTAGAGACCTAGGGGAATCCAAGATGGAGTGACTTGTGTGGCTCGGACCAGGTTCTCTTACCCAGAATCCTTTGCAAACCTCAAAATTTGGCTAAAAAAACACATGTTCCTCAAATTTCTGTGGAAGAAAGTTCTGGAATCTGAGAGGAGCCACAAATTTCCTTCCACCCAGCGTTCCCCCACGTCTCCCGATAAAAATGATACCTCACTTGTGTGGGTAGGCCTAGCGCCCGCAGCAGAAAACACCCCAAAGCGCAACGTGGACAGATCCAAATTTTTTGAAGAAAACAGAGGTGTTTTTTGCAAAGTGCCTACCTGTAGATTTTGGCCTGTAGCTCAGCCGCCACCTAGGGAAACCTACCAAACCTGTGCATTTCTGAAAACTAGAGACCTAGGGGAATCCAAGATGGGGTGACTTGTGTGGCTCGGACCAGGTTCTGTTACCCAGAATCCTTTGCAAACCTCAAAATTGGGCTAAAAAAACACATGTTCCTCACATTTCTGTGGCAGAAAGTTCTGGAATCTGAGAGGAGCCACAAATTTCCTTCCACCCAACGTTCCCCCACGTCTCCCGATAAAAATGATACCTCACTTGTGTGGGTAGGCCTAGCGCCCGCGACCGGAAACGCCCCAAAGCGCAACGTGGACACATCCAATTTTTTGAAAGAAAACAGAGGTGTTTTTTGCAAAGTGCCTACCTGTAGATTTTGGCCTGTAGCTCTGCCGCCACCTAGGGAAACCTACCAAACCTGTGCATTTCTGAAAACTAGAGACCTAGGGGAATCCAAGATGGGGTGACTTGTGTGGCTCGGACCAGGTTCTGTTACCCAGAATCCTTTGCAAACCTCAAAATTGGGCTAAAAAAACACATGTTCCTCACATTTCTGTGGCAGAAAGTTCTGGAATCTGAGAGGAGCCACAAATTTCCTTCCACCCAACGTTCCCCCACGTCTCCCGATAAAAATGATACCTCACTTGTGTGGGTAGGCCTAGCGCCCGCGACCGGAAACGCCCCAAAGTGCAACGTGGAGACATCCAAATTTTTGAAAGAAAACAGAGGTGTTTTTTGCAAAGTGCCTACCTGTAGATTTTGGCCTGTAGCTCAGCCGCCACCTAGGGAAACCTACCAAACCTGTGCATTTCTGAAAACTAGAGACCTAGGGGAGTCCAAGATGGGGTGACTTGTGTGGCTCGGACCAGGTTCTGTTACACAGAATCCTTTGCAAACCTCAAAATTTGGCTAAAAAAACACATGTTCCTCACATTTCTGTGGCAGAAAGTTCTGGAATCTGAGAGGAGCCACAAGTTTCCTTCCACCCAGCGTTCCACCACGTCTCCCGATAAAAATGATACCTCATTTGTGTGGGTAGGCCTAGCGCCCGCGACAGGAAACGCCCCAAAGCGCAACGTGGACACATCAAAATTTTTGAAAGAAAACAGAGGTGTTTATTGCAAAGTGCCTACCTGTAGATTTTGTCCTCTAGCTCAGCCGCCACCTAGGGAAACCTACCAAACCTGTGCATTTCTGAAAACTAAAGACCTAGCGGAATCCAAGATGGGGTGACTTGTGTGGCTCGGACCAGGTTCTGTTACCCAGAATCCTTTGCAAACCTCAAAATGTGGCTAAAAAAACACATGTTCCTCACATTTCTGTGGCAGAAAGTTCTGGAATCTGAGAGGAGCCACAAATTTCCTTCCACCCAGCGTTCCCCCACGTCTCCCGATAAAAATGATACCTCACTTGTGTGGGTAGGCCTAGCGCCCGCGATAGGAAACGCCCCAAAGCGCAACGTGGACAGATCCAAATTTTTGAAAGAAAACAGAGGTGTTTTTTGCAAAGTGACTACCTGTAGATTTTGGCCTGTAGCTCAGCCTCCACCTAGGGAAACCTACCAAACCTGTGCATTTCTGAAAACTAGAGACCTAGGGGAATCCAAGATGGGGAGACTTGTGTGGCTCGGACCAGGTGCTGTTACACAGAATCCTTTGCAAACCTCAAAATGTGGCTAAAAAAACACATGTTCATCAAATTTCTGTGGCAGAAAGTTCTGGAATCTGAGAGGAGCCACAAATTTCCTTCCACCCAGCGTTCCCCCACGTCTCCCGATAAAAATGATACCTCACTTTTGTGGGTAGGCCTAGCGCCCGCAACAGGAAATGCCCCAAAGCGCAACGTGGACAGATCCAATTTTTTTAAAGAAAACAGTTTTGTTTTTTGCAAAGTGCCTACCTGTAGATTTTGGCCTGTAGCTCAGCCACCACCTAGGGAAACCTACCAAACCTGTGCATTTCTGAAAACTAGAGACCTAGGGGAATCCAAGATGGGGTGACTTGTGTGGCTCGGACCAGGTTCTGTTACCCAGAATCCTTTGCAAACCTCAAAATTTGGCTAAAAAAACACAGGTTCCTCAAATTTCTGTGGCAGAAAGTTCTGGAATCTGAGAGGAGCCACAAATTTCCTTCCACCCAGCGTTCCCCCACGTCTCCCGATAAAAATGATACCTCACTTGTGTGGGTAGGCCTAGCGCCCGCGACCGGAAACGCCCCAAAGCGCAACGTGGACACATCCAATTTTTTGAAAGAAAACAGAGGTGTTTTTTGCAAAGTGCCTACCTGTAGATTTTGGCCTGTAGCTCAGCCGCCACCTAGGGTACCCTACCAAACCTGTGCATTTCTGAAAACTAGAGACCTAGGGGAATCCAAGATGGAGTGACTTGTGTGGCTCGGACCAGGTTCTGTTACCCAGAATCCTTTGCAAACCTCAAAAATTGGCTACAAAAACACATGTTCCTCACATTTCTGTGGCAGAAAGTTCTGGAATCTGAGAGGAGCCACACATTTCCTTCCACCCAACGTTCCCCCATGTCTCTCGATCAAAATGATACCTCACTTGTGTGGGTAGGCCTAGCGCCCGCGACCGGAAACGCCCCAAAGCGCAACGTGGACACATCCAATTTTTTTAAAGAAAACAGAGGTGTTTTTTGCAAAGTGCCTACCTGTAGATTTTGGCCTGTAGCTCTGCCGCCACCTAGGGAAACCTACCAAACCTGTGCATTTCTGAAAACTAGAGACCTAGGGGAATCCAAGATGGGGTGACTTGTGTGGCTCGGACCAGATTCTGTTACCCAGAATCCTTTGCAAACCTCAAAATTTGGCTAAAAAAACACATGTTCCTCACATTTCTGTGGCAGAAACTTCTGGAATCTGAGAGGAGCCACAAATTTCCTTCCACCCAGCATTCCCCCACGTCTCCCGATAAAAATGATACCTCACTTGTGTGGGTAGGCCCAGCGCCCGCAACAGGAAACGCCCCAAAGTGCAACGTGGACACATCAAAATTTTTGAAAGAAAACAGAGGTGTTTATTGCAAAGTGCCTACCTGTAGATTTTGGCCTCTAGCTCAGCCGCCACCTAGGGAAACCTACCAAACCTGTGCATTTCTGAAAACTAGAGACCTAGCGGAATCCAAGATGGGGTGACTTGTGTGGCTCGGACCAGGTTCTGTTACCCAGAATCCTTTGCAAACCTCAAAATGTGGCTAAAAAAACACATGTTCCTCTCATTTCTGTGGCAGAAAGTTCTGGAATCTGAGAGGAGCCACAAATGTCCTTCCACCCAGCATTCCCCCACGTCTCCCGATAAAAATGATACCTCACTTGTGTGGGTAGGCCTAGCGCCCGCGACAGGAAACGTCCCAAAGCGCAACGTGGACAGATCCAAATTTTTGAAAGAAAACAGAGGTGTTTTTTGCAAAGTGACTACCTGTAGATTTTGGCCTGTAGCTCAGCCGCCACCTAGGGAAACCTACCAAACCTGTGCATTTCTGAAAACTAGAGACCTAGGGGAATCCAAGATGGGGAGACTTGTGTGGCTCGGACCAGGTTCTGTTACACAGAATCCTTTGCAAACCTCAAAATTTGGCTAAAAAAACACATGTGCCTCACATTTCTGTGGCAGAAAGTTCTGGAATCTGAGAGGAGCCACAAATTTCCTTCCACCCAGCGTTCCCCCACGTCTCCCGATAAAAATGATACCTCACTTTTGTGGGTAGGCCTAGCGCCCGCGACAGGAAATGCCCCAAAGCGCAACGTGGACAGATCCAATTTTTTTAAAGAAAACAGAGGTGTTTTTTGCAAAGTGCCTACCTGTAGATTTTGGCCTGTAGCTCAGCCACCACCTAGGGAAACCTACCGAACCGGTGCATTTCTGAAAACTAGAGACCTAGGGGAATCCAAGATGGGGTGACTTGTGTGGCTCGGACCAGGTTCTGTTACCCAGAATCCTTTGCAAACCTCAAAATTTGGCTAAAAAAACACAGGTTCCTCAAATTTCTGTGGCAGAAAGTTCTGGAATCTGAGAGGAGCCACAAATTTCCTTCCACCCAGCGTTCCCCCACGTCTCCCGATAAAAATGATACCTCACTTGTGTGGGTAGGCCTAGCGCCCGCGACAGGAAACGCCCCAAAGCGCAATGTGGACACATCCAATTTTTTGAAAGAAAACAGAGTTGTTTTTTGCAAAGTGCCTACCAGTAGATTTTGGCCTGTAGCTCAGCCGCCACCTAGGGAAACCTACCAAACCTGTGCATTTCTGAAAACTAGAGACCTAGGGGAATCCAAGATGGAGTGACTTGTGTGGCTCGGACCAGGTTCTGTTACGCAGAATCCTTTGCAAACCTCAAAAATTGGCTAAAAAAACACATGTTCCTCACATTTCTGTGGCAGAAAGTTCTGGAATCTGAGAGGAGCCACACATTTCCTTCCACCCAGCGTTCCCCCACGTCTCCCGATAAAAATGATACCTCACTTGTGTGGTTAGGCCTAGCGCCCGCGACAGGAAACGCCCCAAAGCGCAACGTAGACACATCCAAATTTTTGTATGAAAACAGAGGTGTTTTTTGCAAAGTGCCTACCTGTAGATTTTGGCCTGTAGCTCAGCCGCCACCTAGGGAAACCTACCAAACCTGTGCATTTCTGAAAACTAGAGACCTAGGGGAATCCAAGATGGGGTGACTTGTGTGGCTCGGACCAGGTTCTGTTATCCAGAATCCTTTGCAAACACAATTTGGCTAAAAAAACACATGTTCCTCATATTTCTGTGGCAGAAAGTTCTGGAATCTGAGAGGAGCCACAAATTTCCTTCCACCCAGCGTTCCCCCACGTCTCCCGATAAAAATGATACCTCACTTGTGTGGGTAGGCCTAGCGCCCGCGACAGGAAACGCCCCAAAGCGCAACGTGGACACATCCAATTTTTTTAAAGAAAACAGAGTTGTTTTTTGCAAAGTGCCTACCTATAGATTTTGGCCTGTAGCTCAGCCGCCACCTAGGGAAACCTACCAAACCTGTGCATTTCTGAAAACTAGAGACCTAGGGGAATCCAAGATGGGGTGACTTGTGTGGCTCGGACCAGGTTCTGTTACCTAGAATCCTTTGCAAACCTCAAAATTTGGCTAAAAAAACACACGTTCCTCACATTTCTGTGGCAGAAAGTTCTGGAATCTGAGAGGAGCCACAAATTTCTTTCCACCCAGTGTTCCCCTACGTCTCCCGATAAAAATGATACCTCACTTGTGTGGGTAGGCGTAGCGCCCGCGACAAGAAACGCCCCAAAGCGCAACGTGGACACATCCAATTTTTTTAAAGAAAACAGAGGTGTCTTTTGCAAAGTACCTACCTGTAGATTTTGGCCTGTAGCTCAGCCACCACCTAGGGAAACCTACCAAACCTGTGCATTTCTGAAAACTAGAGACCTATGGGAATCCAAGATGGGGTGACTTGTGTGGCTCGGACCAGGATCTGTTACCCAGAATCCTTTGTAAACTTCAAAATTTGGCTAAAAAAACACATGTTCCTCACATTTCTGTGGCAGAAAGTTCTGGAATCTCAGAGGAGCCACAAATTTCCTTCCACCCAGCGTTCCCCCACGTCTCCCGATAAAAATGATACCTCACTTGTGTGGGTAGGCATGCGCCCGCGACAGGAAACGCCCCAAAGCGCAACGTGGACACATCCAATTTTTTTAAAGAAAACAGAGGTGTTTTTTGCAAAGTGCCTACCTGTAGATTTTGGCCTGTAGCTCACCCGCCACCTAGGGAAACCTACCAAACCTGTGCATTTCTGAAAACTAGAGACCTAGGGGAATCCAAGATGGGGTGACTTGTGTGGCTCGGACCAGGTTCTGTTACCCAGAATCCTTTGAAAACCTCAAAATTTGGCTAAAAAAACACATGTTCCTCACATTTCTGTGGCAGGAAGTTCTGGAATCTGAGAGGAGCCACAAATTTCCTTCCACCCAGCGTTCCCCCACGTCTCCCGATAAAAATGGTACCTCACTTGTGTGGGTAGGCCTAACGCCCACGACAGCAAACGCCCCAAAGCGCAACGTGGACACATCCAATTTTTTGAAAGAAAACAGAGGTGTTTTTTGCAAAGTGCCTACCTGTAGATTTTGGCCTGTAGCTCATCCGCCACCTAGGGAAACCTACCAAACCTGTGCATTTCTAAAAACTAGAGACCTAGGGGAATCCAAGATGGGGTGACTTGTGTGGCTCGGACCAGGTTCGGTTACCCAGAATCCTTTGCAAACCTCAAAATTTGGCTAAAAAAACACATGTTCCTCACATTTCTGTGGCAGAAAGTTCTGGAATCTGAGAGGAGCCACAAATTTCCTTCCACCCAGCGTTCCCCCACGTCTCCCGATAAAAATGATACCTCACTTGTGTGGGTAGGCCTAGCGCCCGCGACCGGATACGCCCCAAAGCGCAACGTGGACACATCAAATTTTTTTAAAGAAAACAGAGGTGTTTTTTGCAAAGTGCCTACCTGTAGATTTTGGCCTGTAGCTCTGCCGCCACCTAGGGAAACCTACCAAACCTGTGCATTTCTGAAAACTAGAGACCTAGGGGAATCCAAGATGGGGTGACTTGTGTGGCTCGGACCAGATTCTGTTACCCAGAATCCTTTGCAAACCTCAAAATTTGGCTAAAAAAACACATGTTCCTCACATTTCTGTGGCAGAAACTTCTGGAATCTGAGAGGAGCCACAAATTTCCTTCCACCCAGCATTCCCCCACGTCTCTCGATAAAAATGATACCTCACTTGTGTGGGTAGGCCCAGCGCCCGCAACAGGAAACGCCCCAAAGTGCAACGTGGACACATCCACATTTTTTAAAGAAAACAGAGGTGTTTTTTGCAAAGTGCCTACCTGTAGATTTTGGCCTGTAGCTCAGCCGCCACCTAGGGAAACCTACCAAACCTGTGCATTTCTGAAAACTAGAGACCTAGGGGAATCCAAGATGGGGTGACTTGTGTGGCTCGGACCAGGTTCTGTTACACAGAATCCTTTGCAAACCTCAAAATTTGGCTAAAAAACACATGTTCCTCACATTTCTGTGGCAGAAAGTTCTGGAATCTGAGAGGAGCCACAAGTTTCCTTTCACCCAGCGTTCCACCACGTCTCCCGATAAAAATGATACCTTGTTTGTGTGGGTAGGCCTAGCGCCCGCGACAGGAAACGCCCCAAAGCGCAACGTGGACACATCAACATTTTTGAAAGAAAACAGAGGTGTTTATTGCAAAGTGCCTACCTGTAGATTTTGGCGTCTAGCTCAGCCGCCACCTAGGGAAACCTACCAAACCTGTGCATTTCTGAAAACTAGAGACCTAGCGGAATCCAAGATGGGGTGACTTGTGTGGCTCGGACCAGGTTCTGTTACCCAGAATCCTTTGCAAACCTCAAAATGTGGCTAAAAAAACACATGTTCCTCACATTTCTGTGGCAGAAAGTTCTGGAATCTGAGAGGAGCCACAAATTTCCTTCCACCCAGCGTTCCCCCACGTCTCCCGATAAAAATGATACCTCACTTGTGTGGGTAGGCCTAGCGCCCGCGACAGGAAACGCCCCAAAGCGCAACGTGGACAGATCCAATTTTTTGAAAGAAAACAGAGGTGTTTTTTGCAAAGTGCCTACCTGTAGATTTTGGCCTGTAGCTCAGCCGCCACCTAGGTAAACCTACCAAACCTGTGCATTTCTGAAAACTAGAGACCTAGGGGAATCCAAAATGGAGTGACTTGTGTGGCTCGGACCAGGTTCTGTTACCCAGAATCCTTTGCAAACCTCAAAATTTGGCTAAAAAAACACATGTTCCTCACATTTCTGTGGCAGAAAGGTCTGGAATCTGAGAGGAGCCACAAATGTCCTTCCACCCAGCGTTCCCCCACGTCTCCCGATAAAAATGATACCTCACTTGTGTGGGTAGGCCTAGCGCCCGCGACAGGAAATGCCCCAAAGCGCAACGTGGACACATCCAAATTTTTGAAAGAAAACAGAGGTGTTTTTTGCAAAGTGCCTACCTGTAGATTTTGGCCTGTAGCTCAGCCGCCACCTAGGGAAACCTACCAAACCTGTGCATTTCTGAAAACTAGAGACCTAGGGGAATCCAAGATGGGGTGACTTGTGTGGCTCGGACCAGGTTCTGTTACCCAGAATCCTTTGCAAACCTCAAAATTTGGCTAAAAAAACACATGTTCCTCACAATTCTGTGGCAGAAAGTTCTGGAATCTGAGAGGAGCCACAAATTTCCTTCCACCCAGCGTTCCCCCACGTCTCCCGATAAAAATGATACCTCACTTGTGTGGGTAGGCCTAGCGCCCGCGACAGGAAACGCCCCAAAGCGCAACGTGGACACATCCAATTTTTTTAAAGAAAACAGAGTTGTTTTTTGCAAAGTGCCTACCTGTAGATTTTGGCCTGTAGCTCAGCCGCCACCTAGGGAAACCTACCAAACCTGTGCATTTCTGAAAACTAGAGACCTAGGGGAATCCAAGATGGGGTGACTTGTGTGGCTCGGACCAGGTTCTGTTACACAGAATCCTTTGCAAACCTCAAAATTTGGCTGAAAAAACACATGTGCCTCACATTTCTGTGGCAGAAAGTGCTGGAATCTGAGAGGAGCCATTAATTTCCTTCCACCCAGCGTTCCCCCACGTCTCCCGATAAAAATGATACCTCACTTGTGTGGGTAGGCCTTGCGCCCGCGACAGGAAACGCCCCAAAGCGCAACGTGGACACATCCAATTTTTTAAAAGAAAACAGAGGTGTTTTTTGCAAAGTGCCTACCTGTAGATTTTGGCCTGTAGCTCAGCCGCCACCTAGGTAAACCTACCAAACCTGTGCATTTCTGAAAACTAGAGACCTAGGGGAATCCAAGATGGAGTGACTTGTGTGGCTCGGACCAGGTTCTGTTACCCAGAATCCTTTGCAAACCTCAAAATTTGGCTAAAAAAACACATGTTCCTCACATTTCTGTGGCAGAAACTTCTGGAATCTGAGAGGAGCCACAAATTTCCTTCCACCCAGCATTCCCCCACGTCTCCCGATAAAAATGATACCTCACTTGTGTGGGTAGGCCCAGCGCCCGCAACAGGAAACGCCCCAAAGTGCAACGTGGACAAATCCACATTTTTGAATGAAAACAGAGGTGTTTTTTGCAAAGTGCCTACCTGTAGATTTTGGCCTGTAGCTCAGCCGCCACCTAGGGAAACCTACCAAACCCGTGCATTTCTGAAAACTAGAGACCTAGGGGAATCCAAGATGGGGTGACTTGTGTGGCTCGGAACAGGTTCTGTTACACAGAATCCTTTGCAAACCTCAAAATTTGGCTAAAAAAACACATGTTCCTCACATTTCTGTGGCAGAAAGTTCTGGAATCTGAGAGGAGCCACAAGTTTCCTTTCACCCAGCGTTCCACCACGTCTCCCAATAAAAATGATACCTTGTTTGTGTGGGTAGGCCTAGCGCCCGCGACAGGAAACGCCCCAAAGCGCAACGTGGACACATCCAATTTTTTGAAAGAAAACAGAGGTGTTTTTTGCAAAGTGCCTACCTGTAGATTTTGGCCTGTAGCTCAGCCGCCACCTAGGGAAACCTACCAAACCTGTGCATTTCTGAAAACTAGAGACCTAGGGGAATCCAAGATGGAGTGACTTGTGTGGCTCGGACCAGGTTCTGTTACGCAGAATCCTTTGCAAACCTCAAAAATTGGCAAAAAAACACATGTTCCTCACATTTCTGTGGCAGAAAGTTCTGGAATCTGAGAGGAGCCACACATTTCCTTCCACCCAGCGTTCCCCCACGTCTCCCGATAAAAATGATACCTCACTTGTGTGGTTAGGCCTAGCGCCCGCGACAGGAAACGCCCCAAAGCGCAACGTAGACACATCCAAATTTTTGAAAGAAAACAGAGGTGTTTTTTGCAAAGTGCCTACCTGTAGATTTTGGCCTGTAGCTCAGCCGCCACCTAGGGAAACCTACCAAACCTGTGCATTTCTGAAAACTAGAGACCTAGGGGAATCCAAGATGGGGTGACTTGTGTGGCTCGGACCAGGTTCTGTTATCCAGAATCCTTTGCAAACCTCACAATTTGGCTAAAAAAACACATGTTCCTCATATTTCTGTGGCAGAAAGTTCTGGAATCTGAGAGGAGCCACAAATTTCCTTCCACCCAGCGTTCCCCCACGTCTCCCGATAAAAATGATACCTCACTTGTGTGGGTAGGCCTAGCGCCCGCGACAGGAAACGCCCCAAAGCGCAACGTGGACACATCCAATTTTTTTAAAGAAAACAGAGTTGTTTTTTGCAAAGTGCCTACCTATAGATTTTGGCCTGTAGCTCAGCCGCCACCTAGGGAAACCTACCAAACCTGTGCATTTCTGAAAACTAGAGACCTAGGGGAATCCAAGATGGGGTGACTTGTGGCTCGGACCAGGTTCTGTTACCTAGAATCCTTTGCAAACCTCAAAATTTGGCTAAAAAAACACACGTTCCTCACATTTCTGTGGCAGAAAGTTCTGGAATCTGAGAGGAGCCACAAATTTCCTTCCACCCAGTGTTCCCCTACGTCTCCCGTTAAAAATGATACCTCACTTGTGAGGGTAGGCGTAGCGCCCGCGACAAGAAACGCCCCAAAGCGCAACGTGGACACATCCAATTTTTTTAAAGAAAACAGAGGTGTCTTTTGCAAAGTACCTACCTGTAGATTTTGGCCTGTAGCTCAGCCACCACCTAGGGAAACCTACCAAACCTGTGCATTTCTGAAAACTAGAGACCTATGGGACTCCAAGATGGGGTGACTTGTGTGGCTCGGACCAGGATCTGTTACCCAGAATCCTTTGTAAACTTCAAAATTTGGCTAAAAAAACACATGTTCCTCACATTTCTGTGGCAGAAATTTCTGGAATCTCAGAGGAGCCACAAATTTCCTTCCACCCAGCGTTCCCCCACGTCTCCCGATAAAAATGATACCTCACTTGTGTGGGTAGGCATGCGCCCGCGACAGGAAACGCCCCAAAGCGCAACGTGGACACATCCAATTTTTTAAAGAAAACAGAGGTGTTTTTTGCAAAGTGCCTACCTGTAGATTTTGGCCTGTAGCTCACCCGCCACCTAGGGAAACCTACCAAACCTGTGCATTTCTGAAAACTAGAGACCTAGGGGAATCCAAGATGGGGTCACTTGTGTGGCTCGGACCAGGTTCTGTTACCCAGAATCCTTTGAAAACCTCAAAATTTGGCTAAAAAAACACATGTTCCTCACATTTCTGTGGCAGGAAGTTCTGGAATCTGAGAGGAGCCACAAATTTCCTTCCACCCAGCGTTCCCCCACGTCTCCCGATAAAAATGGTACCTCACTTGTGTGGGTAGGCCTAACGCCCGCGACAGCAAACGCCCCAAAGCGCAACGTGGACACATCCAATTTTTTAAAGAAAACAGAGGTGTTTTTTGCAAAGTGCCTACCTGTAGATTTTGGCCTGTAGCTCATCCGCCACCTAGGGAAACCTACCAAACCTGTGCATTTCTAAAAACTAGAGACCTAGGGGAATCCAAGATGGGGTGACTTGTGTGGCTCGGACCAGGTTCGGTTACCCAGAATCCTTTGCAAACCTCAAAATTTGGCTAAAAAAACACATGTTCCTCACATTTCTGTGGCAGAAAGTTCTGGAATCTGAGAGGAGCCACAAATTTCCTTCCACCCAGCGTTCCCCCACGTCTCCCGATAAAAATGATACCTCACTTGTGTGGGTAGGCCTAGCGCCCGCGACCGGAAACGCCCCAAAGCGGAACGTGGACACATCAAATTTTTTTAAAGAAAACAGAGGTGTTTTTTGCAAAGTGCCTACCTGTAGATTTTGGCCTGTAGCTCTGCCGCCACCTAGGGAAACCTACCAAACCTGTGCATTTCTGAAAACTAGAGACCTAGGGGAATCCAAGATGGGGTGACTTGTGTGGCTCGGACCAGATTCTGTTACCCAGAATCCTTTGCAAACCTCAAAATTTGGCTAAAAAAACACATGTTCCTCACATTTCTGTGGCAGAAACTTCTGGAATCTGAGAGGAGCCACAAATTTCCTTCCACCCAGCATTCCCCCACGTCTCCCGATAAAAATGATACCTCACTTGTGTGGGTAGGCCCAGCGCCCGCAACAGGAAACGCCCCAAAGTGCAACGTGGACACATCCACATTTTTGAAAGAAAACAGAGGTGTTTTTTGCAAAGTGCCTACCTGTAGATTTTGGCCTGTAGCTCAGCCGCCACCTAGGGAAACCTACCAAACCTGTGCATTTCTGAAAACTAGAGACCTAGGGGAATCCAAGATGGGGTGACTTGTGTGGCTCGGACCAGGTTCTGTTACACAGAATCCTTTGCAAACCTCCAAATTTGGCTAAAAAACACATGTTCCTCACATTTCTGTGGCAGAAAGTTCTGGAATCTGAGAGGAGCCACAAGTTTCCTTTCACCCAGCGTTCCACCACGTCTCCCGATAAAAATGATACCTTGTTTGTGTGGGTAGGCCTAGCGCCCGCGACAGGAAACGCCCCAAAGCGCAACGTGGACACATCAACATTTTTGAAAGAAAACAGAGGTGTTTATTGCAAAGTGCCTACCTGTAGATTTTGGCCTCTAGCTCAGCCGCCACCTAGGGAAACCTACCAACCTGTGCATTTCTGAAAACTAGAGACCTAGCGGAATCCAAGATGGGGTGACTTGTGTGGCTCGGACCAGGTTCTGTTACCCAGAATCCTTTGCAAACCTCAAAATGTGGCTAAAAAAACAGATGTTCCTCACATTTCTGTGGCAGAAAGTTCTGGAATCTGAGAGGAGCCACAAATTTCCTTCCACCCAGCGTTCCCCCACGTCTCCCGATAAAAATGATACCTCACTTGTGTGGGTAGGCCTAGCGCCCGCGACAGGAAACGCCCCAAAGCGCAACGTGGACAGATCCAAATTTTTGAAAGAAAACAGAGGTGTTTTTTGCAAAGTGACTACCTGTAGATTTTGGCCTGTAGCTCAGCCGCCACCTAGGGAAACCTACCAAACCTGTGCATTTCTGAAAACTAGAGACCTAGGGGAATCCAAGATGGGGAGACTTGTGTGGCTCGGACCAGGTTCTGTTACCCAGAATCCTTTGCAAACCTCAAAATTTGGCTAAAAAAACACATGTGCCTCACATTTCTGTGGCAGAAAGTTCTGGAATCTGAGAGGAGCCACAAATTTCCTTCCATCCAGCGTTCCCCCACGTCTCCCGATAAAAATGATACCTCACTTGTGTGGGTAGGCCTAGCGCCCACGACAGGAAACACCCCAAAGCGCAACGTGGACAGATCCAAATTTTTTAAAGAAAACAGGGTTTTTTTTTTGCAAAGTGACTACCTGTAGATTTTGGCCTGTAGCTCAGCCGCCACCTAGGGAAACCTACCAAACCTGTGCATTTCTGAAAACTAGAGACCTAGGGGAATCTAAGATGGGGAGACTTGTGTGGCTCGGACCAGGTTCTGTTACCCAGAATCCTTTGCAAACCTCAAAATTTGGCTAAAAAAACACATGTGCCTCACATTTCTGTGGCAGAAAGTGCTGGAATCTGAGAGGAGCCATTAATTTCGTTCCATCCAGCGTTCCCCCACGTCTCCCGATAAAAATTATACCTCACTTGTGTGGGTAGGCCTTGCGCCCGCGACAGGAACCGCCCCAAAGCGCAACGTGGACACATCCAATTTTTTGAAAGAAAACAGAGGTGTTTTTTGCAAAGTGCCTACCTGTAGATTTTGGCCTGTAGCTCAGCCGCCACCTAGGTAAACCTACCAAACCTGTGCATTTCTGAAAACTAGAGACCTAGGGGAATCCAAGATGGAGTGACTTGTGTGGCTCGGACCAGGTTCTGTTACCCAGAATCCTTTGCAAACCTCAAAATTTGGCTAAAAAAACACATGTTCCTCACATTTCTGTGGCAGAAAGTTCTGGAATCTGAGAGGAGCCACAAATTTCCTTCCACCCAGCGTTCCCCCACGTCTCCCGATAAAAATGATACCTCACTTGTGTGGGTAGGCCTAGCGCCCGCGACAGAAATGCCCCAAAGCGCAACGTGGACACATCCAAATTTTTGAAAGAAAACAGAGGTGTTTTTTTGCAAAGTGCCTACCTGAAGATTTTGGCCTGTAGCTCAGCCGCCACCTAGGTAAACCTACCAAACCTGTGCATTTCTGAAAACTAGAGACCTAGGGGAATCCAAGATGGAGTGACTTGTGTGGCTCGGACCAGGTTCTCTTACCCAGAATCCTTTGCAAACCTCAAAATTTGGCTAAAAAAACACATGTTCCTCAAATTTCTGTGGAAGAAAGTTCTGGAATCTGAGAGGAGCCACAAATTTCCTTCCACCCAGCGTTCCCCCACGTCTCCCGATAAAAATGATACCTCACTTGTGTGGGTAGGCCTAGCGCCCGCAGCAGAAAACACCCCAAAGCGCAACGTGGACAGATCCAAATTTTTTAAAGAAAACAGAGGTGTTTTTTGCAAAGTGCCTACCTGTAGATTTTGGCCTGTAGCTCAGCCGCCACCTAGGGAAACCTACCAAACCTGTGCATTTCTGAAAACTAGAGACCTAGGGGAATCCAAGATGGGGTGACTTGTGTGGCTCGGACCAGGTTCTGTTACCCAGAATCCTTTGCAAACCTCAAAATTGGGCTAAAAAAACACATGTTCCTCACATTTCTGTGGCAGAAAGTTCTGGAATCTGAGAGGAGCCACAAATTTCCTTCCACCCAACGTTCCCCCACGTCTCCCGATAAAAATGATACCTCACTTGTGTGGGTAGGCCTAGCGCCCGCGACCGGAAACGCCCCAAAGCGCAACGTGGACACATCCAATTTTTTGAAAGAAAACAGAGGTGTTTTTTGCAAAGTGCCTACCTGTAGATTTTGGCCTGTAGCTCTGCCGCCACCTAGGGAAACCTACCAAACCTGTGCATTTCTGAAAACTAGAGACCTAGGGGAATCCAAGATGGGGTGACTTGTGTGGCTCGGACCAGGTTCTGTTACCCAGAATCCTTTGCAAACCTCAAAATTGGGCTAAAAAAACACATGTTCCTCACATTTCTGTGGCAGAAAGTTCTGGAATCTGAGAGGAGCCACAAATTTCCTTCCACCCAACGTTCCCCCACGTCTCCCGATAAAAATGATACCTCACTTGTGTGGGTAGGCCTAGCGCCCGCGACCGGAAACGCCCCAAAGTGCAACGTGGAGACATCCAAATTTTTGAAAGAAAACAGAGGTGTTTTTGCAAAGTGCCTACCTGTAGATTTTGGCCTGTAGCTCAGCCGCCACCTAGGGAAACCTACCAAACCTGTGCATTTCTGAAAACTAGAGACCTAGGGGAGTCCAAGATGGGGTGACTTGTGTGGCTCGGACCAGGTTCTGTTACACAGAATCCTTTGCAAACCTCAAAATTTGGCTAAAAAAACACATGTTCCTCACATTTCTGTGGCAGAAAGTTCTGGAATCTGAGAGGAGCCACAAGTTTCCTTCCACCCAGCGTTCCACCACGTCTCCCGATAAAAATGATACCTCATTTGTGTGGGTAGGCCTAGCGCCCGCGACAGGAAACGCCCCAAAGCGCAACGTGGACACATCAAAATTTTTGAAAGAAAACAGAGGTGTTTATTGCAAAGTGCCTACCTGTAGATTTTGTCCTCTAGCTCAGCCGCCACCTAGGGAAACCTACCAAACCTGTGCATTTCTGAAAACTAAAGACCTAGCGGAATCCAAGATGGGGTGACTTGTGTGGCTCGGACCAGGTTCTGTTACCCAGAATCCTTTGCAAACCTCAAAATGTGGCTAAAAAAACACATGTTCCTCACATTTCTGTGGCAGAAAGTTCTGGAATCTGAGAGGAGCCACAAATTTCCTTCCACCCAGCGTTCCCCCACGTCTCCCGATAAAAATGATACCTCACTTGTGTGGGTAGGCCTAGCGCCCGCGATAGGAAACGCCCCCAAAGCGCAACGTGGACAGATCCAAATTTTTGAAAGAAAACAGAGGTGTTTTTTGCAAAGTGACTACCTGTAGATTTTGGCCTGTAGCTCAGCCTCCACCTAGGAAACCTACCAAACCTGTGCATTTCTGAAAACTAGAGACCTAGGGGAATCCAAGATGGGGAGACTTGTGTGGCTCGGACCAGGTGCTGTTACACAGAATCCTTTGCAAACCTCAAAAT